>NW_027142743.1:0-182082 GCF_026170545.1 Melanerpes formicivorus | reverse complement strand
AACAAATCTCTGAAAGACGTTACAATCAGAAATGACAAAATGAGTACTGTTGCTTTAAATCAAAACAGAGAAGTGCGGCTAAAGCCGCTGCGGGGGAAAGGGGTGGGGGCTGCTGCCGTGGCAGCTGCTTCGCTGCTACTGTCGGTGCTGTCGGTGTCGGTGGTGCGTCAGCCGGTACCGCCTTGGTCGGAGCCGTCGGTATCCGCGGGGGCCGGCAGGGCTCGCGGGAGGAGTGTGGTGGCAGGAACGCTGTAACCGCGAGCCTCCAAGCGCTCCATTTTTTCTAAGAGGGGCCGTAAAGCAAAGTCGGCGCTGTTTGAATTCCTCGCTGCCGGTGCTATCTTCCGAGTCCGAGCCGTCGCTGGCGATGTCAGAGGAAGGTTCCCCGCTGTGTGCAAACGGCAGTGGTGACGGCTGGTAAACGCGGTGTGGTCGCCGCAAGATGTATCGGGGGCAGCCCCGGTCGATCGGTCGATAGATCTCAGACACATCTTTCAGCTGCAACTCAGATACACCTGGCGCTGCATCTCGTCCTGACAAAGTTGCTCTAACTGCAGCAGCCATTTGCTGTTTCAGTTCGTAGGTTTTAACACAGTTCATGCATTCTCGCCACGACTTTTGCAGCTTTACAGCAGTTTTATGACCATCTATAACCAAGTCCCACAACTTGTCCCTGTATTCTCTCCAACAAGCTTCATCAAAATAACTATCTCCGCTAGGGAAATGCCCTAAAGCGGATCTATGGGCCAAAAGTCCAGGCATTACTTTAGACGATATCTCCGCCTTACACTTTTCGATGACACTGTATTTCGTCTGATGACTGCTTATAGGGTCGGCCTTGCCCTTTCGAGTCTGTGCGCAAAGGTACTAAGGCTGCCATAACCTGCTGACTATGCTCAAGCTGTTTTGTCATTGTCATTGACAACACCTCAGCCTGTTTTTGTAATCCCTTATCAATCACCTCCATCAGCATGGCCATCGGATTGCTTGGCAAGTCCTGAGCCCTCTGCAACAATTCGGCTACCGTCCATCTAGGATCTGCTGATGTAATAAGCTGCTGCGTCTGCTGGTTCCCATTCTGCATTAAACACTGCCTTAATATTGCCTCTCGGATACCTTCTCCTACGCTTGCTGCTCTAAGTGCGGCAAGCAACTTATCCACAAATTCGCCAAGAGGTTCCTGTCTACCTTGCTTAATTCCCATATAGTGAGGATTTGCATTTCCATCCTTCTGCTTTTCAAAAGCCATCCTTACTATCTGGGCTGATGCTTGCAAAACAGGCGGCTGTAAAAGTGCCTGTAACTCTGGTCTCTCGTACTGTCCCGTTCCACACAACTGATCTACTGTTACATCAAATAGTGGGTCGTTTTGCTGTCTTTGTACTCCAGCTGATTGTCTAGCTAGGTGTTCCCACTCATTCAAAAATGTCATAAATTGAGATGCTGTTAGGATCAGCTTCGTAACATTATAAGAATCTCTAGGTAACATATTATAGTTCATGTAAATAAAATCAATCATCTGTCTAGCTGGTTCAAATTGAACCCCAAACTGACTCGCAGTCTGTTTTAATTAAGATAACAATTTCCATGGCAATTGAGTTACATCAGCCTGAAAAACATTTTGCTCCCCAGGGACCTGTGTATACATTACTGGAAGAACTTGATTAGAAGCAGCCAGCCGGCTAAACCCTTCCTGATCTCCTTCGGCGTTTAAGTGCTCTGCAACCTTTCGCCAATACTCTGTGTGCTTTCTTGCATGATCTTTAACACTACCTCCAGGATCTATCGCCCTGTTTGTCTCCTCTCCCTCACCTACTTTCTTCTCCTGTACAATTTGCTCAGCTAAAAGATACGGGGAAGGCTCCTCAGCAGAGTCCTGTGTTACAGATTGTAATTCGACTCTGCCACCTAACCCTTTTACACACACAGCCTTCTCCTTTCTTAAATAATCCTGAACCTCTTCTGACAAAGGCAACCCAGCATGTGTAACACTTGCTCTATTTGGGTCCGTATAATCTAATCGTACCCTGGCTTGATAAGCTGCCATTTGCTCAGCACGATGCTGATCCAATGCTGTCATAACCATCTTCCACCATTTTCCACACTCCTTTGCTCGTTTTTCATCATCTAAGCCATGCAGCCACAAGTCTTGTCCAGACTTTTTCCACTGCAATCTTTCAAACACCTCATTTGGGTCCTTAAAATATCCTAACTCTCCTGCATAGCTTAACAGCGGCACCAACTCCTTTGTAAAATTTAACTTACACTGTCGCTTTTCTAAAAAGCATATAAATAAATCATACGCTGCCTGCCTATCCATATCAGTATTTAAACTTTAATACCTGTGCGCACAGTCCTCGTTTAAGCAGTTTCCGGCTCTACAGCGTCTTCGGCTTCAAGGCTGTCTTCCCTTTTCTTGCAGCCTCCGGTACTGCTATCCCGGGCCGGCCGTCTTCTTGCCTCCCGGCTTACTGCGAATCTCCCAAGTCCCGAAGAACTTCTTAGACCCTAACCTTTGTCTTCATTAGGGTCCTGTGTTCGAGCGCCACTTACTGCAAGAAGGGGGCCGCTTTAACAACCAATGTGATCAGCGGAATCCAACTTTATTGAGCATCAGACACATCTTATGTACAGTTTGCTATAATTATGCCCACTTGGCAACATACTATTGGTTGCTCTCTAAATGGTTGCATCATTGTTTTCACAACTCTGTGGAATTCTTCCATCCGGCCTAATTGCTCTCTTTCCCAGATCTCGCCTCCTCCTTATCTTGCTTGCCTCCCATCTCAGGGGCAGCTGGACTTCAGCATACCAAGCAATCAGCACTTCCTCACATCTCCCACTCCGCCACTATATCATCAACAGAGAATTCTTCAAGGCCTGAATTGCACAGGTGTTCCTGGGACCCATGTCCCCTCTTGTCCGACAACAAGTGATTGTAGATCACAATCAAATATTACATCCAACACCCCTTCCCATGGCAGAGGCTCCTTTCATGTTTGCTTTGTTTCTGCAGCTGATTTCATCTCCTGACACCTGCTTTAGTCTGTGGCTTTCAGGAGGCTAAAGGACAGGTGCTGGCCTAGATGTTTCCAACACCTTGCAGATGGATTTGGGCTCTGGCCTCTCTCTCTTTCAGTGATGTATTGATCTGCAGCATAAGGCAGGTTTCCTGCCCTCCCTGTTATCTGCAAAGTGAAATGTCACATCTTGTCTCAGATCTGGGGCTCTCGCCAAGCTCCACAACAAGAACAGTTCATCTTCCTTGGTGTGCTTGGATCAGCTTGTTCATGTTACACAGCCAAGAGGTTTTCAATGGCAGTGCTGCTTTTTTGTTCACAGATTCATAGAATGGTTTGGATTGGAAGGGACCTTGAAGATTATCTAGTTCCATCCCCCCTGCCATGGGCATGGACACCTTCCACTAGAGCAGGTTGCTCAAGACCCTGTTCAACCTGGCCTTGAATGCTGCCAGGGAGGGGGTAGGTGATGTTCCTAAACATCACCTCTTCCCAGTGCACTTCATTCTTTTTTCATCATTCTAGGTCAAAAATACTTTGGTTTGCATTCAATGTTGCAGAATTGTAAGCCAGCTTGCATCAAATTCAGTGCATTTGCTTAAGAGCTTGATGATTTACCAAGCTGTGTGCTGACTGTGACTCGATGATCCGTGGGGAGCAGTCTGTCTGATTTAGTGTGTGTCTGCTCATCAAAGATGGATGATTGCCACTATGTGTCATGAAACTTCATCTGACAAAACCAACTCCCTAGCAAAATAATGCTGTCTCCAAAGGGCAATAATTCTTTGCTTTCCTGTCCCATATGTTTCAGGAGCTCAGAGCAGCTCAGATATTCTGGGGAAGATTTCTTTATACTTCTTCTGTTAACAATGAACAAAGGACCATCAAAGCTTTTGCCAGCTCGCTCTTGGTTGTCAAAAGTCTTTTGTGAGAGCCTAGGAAAATGGTCTCTAACTGCATAAAATCTGTAGGATTTAGACTCCTATCTATGATCAATAATGGGAATTAAGGGGCTAAATACCTTTGGGGTCTTGGATTTTTTGAATGAAATCTTAGGTCTGGGGGATGAATTTTTCCTTTCCCTTTTTTGTTTTAAAGTCACCCTTGAGTGAGGAAAGGGAATGAACTAAATGCTGGTTTCATGGGGTGAAGTTATCTTCCTGCAAAGTAAACCCAGTGCAAAAAGGAAATGGCAGTCTTAGAAGAGACCATGGGTATCAGCTGGGGATGCCTGCCTCTGCTGAGGTGATCTCTGTTGAAAAGTTGGTGCTGCTTTGCTCATTGATGAAGGGTCTCAGGGGATCTGAGCACCTGTGCTTCCTGGAAGACCAAAGCAGTGTAAGATGTGCCTAGATGACAGGCTGCTGCTGTGGGAGTGGAAGATGAGTTGTTCATCCTTAACAGGTGGGTTTCCTGATGTGCTTTGTGGTGTGCTTCCTGGTGCTCTTCCTGGTGTGCTTTGTGATGGGCTTCCAGATCTGCCCAGGAGAAGGCAGGTGCAAATCCTTTCCTCCCTGCAGTGTTTGTGCATCTTTAGACAAAAACAACCCATGACTAGCTAGTAGAGGGAAAAAATCATAGGGAGCAGATGAGAGTGAAGGGCTTCAAAATCTTAACCATGGAGCAACAGTTGGGCTCCTTTCTCCTTTCTCTCTCTTTTGTCATAGCATCATGTTTCTCAGACTTGTCGTTACCACAGCCATAAGGTGCAGGATGCCACTTTGTACCTCTAGGTTGCACCAGTAGCCGAAGTGTAAGGCATTAAGCTGGACAGAAGGCACTATGAGGCTGAATTCCTCCTTACAGAGGATGGATGGATCCCTGTTCTTGGGCAATAATCAAGCCAAGGGGATTTTGTAGAGTTTGGATGCAGAATATTCTCAGAGCAGAAGATAAAGACCCTTCCTGCCAGGGTGTTCCTAGTTAAAGAAACAAGACAAATAAACCTTACCAAAACATTTATTCCAACCAGTTCAAACTAATGACAAGCAAAGTAAATTCCTAAATGTATCCTAAGAGGAGGAGGGGGAGGGGAACCTAAAGTGGGAAGGGTTTTTTTTCTTAACCTATCTACCTAATACCTATGGTGGAAATCCTCTTAATAACTCTATACTAACTTCCTAACTATATCCCATGGGGGGGTGAGGGTGGGGAACCTAAAGTGGGAAGGGATTTTTTCTTAACCTATCTACCTAATACCTATGGTGGGAATCCTCTTAATAACTCTATACCAATATCCTAACTATATCCTATGGGGGAGCAGGGGAACCTAAAGTGGGAAGGGTTTTTCATAACATTTCCAGGTCTCTGAGTTTGTGTAAACTTTGAATCTTCTTTCTTCTTTCTGTCCTGGCTTTGTTCTTGATGTAATTTTCTTCCACTTCATGTAAGTAGCCTTCAAGGACTCCAATCTGCAGTTAGAAAGAAGTGGTGTCAGAAGCTCGTCCCTTCTCTCTAGTGAAGCTTCAAACATTTTGGCAATGAATTTCTTTCCAAACTAACTGTGACTAAAAATAAGCTGTCCTGGATGGACAATTGCATTTCTATCTGGTTGCTCTTGTTTCCTTCACTCTCAGTCTGCCTGAATCAGGGCCACTAATACTATTTTCCTTTTGCACCTGCACTTTTCTGACTTCATTACACGTTAGATGTTACACATGAGACTTCCACCCCTGTTCCAGAAAATTCCTGTTCCTTTCCCATCCTTTGCTTTCCTTTTTCACAACGGCTCCAGGCATTCATGAAGCACGTATCTGCATCACAGCCCCAGAAAGAGAACAAATTAGGAACCAGTGTCCTTCTAGTAATTCAGGAATAGCCAAGATCGATACAAGAGAGCACACCAAAACACAGCAACTTTTGAAGCCTGCATGCTCTGAGAACAAGAGCAGTTCCCAGTGGCTGTGGCATGGGCTTGGATGACTTTACAAGACATTGCAAAGTCATTTACATCAAGTAACTGTTGTAGCAGCCAGCACAATACTACTCAGCAACACATCCACTTTCCATCGACATCCTATGAATCTCCCTCCTTGCTCCTCTGGCTGACCCAAAGCCTAGCAAGTCTCTGGCCCTTTTCCATGGCTTGGTTTTCAATGAAGAGATAATGTCAGTGGAAGAGCACAGTTCATCAGAGAGTGTTCCCCTGTCACTGCAGAAGGCAGAGATGTAGTAAGCAGAGGTGAACTGCTGGAAATCTATGTGCCTGGCTAAAAGATTATAGAATAGGTCAGGCTAATTTTACTTCATTTCATATTCACATCTATTACTGCAGCTTTTGTTACATCCTTATCCTTATGTGAGTTACATCTGTTCTTTGATTCACTCATCCATGTTTGCTCTGCTTTCAGATTGATGAAACAGGCATTCCACTGAGCTCAGCAAAGGATGGGCATAATAACTGATCTAAATGGCAAAGTATGTGATGCCCTTGAGGTAAACTCCAATGTGAAGGCTTTATGAAGTGTTTCACATGTGGAAGTGTAGGGAAGTGTTTATTTGCCAGCTCCTGTCTTTCCTTTGGCTGTTCAGATGATGTTAAGAGGATCCTGTGAAACTGCCATGGAAGCCTTAGGGGCTAAGCAGAGGACAGAAGTAGAACCACATTATTGTCTGCATAGGGGCAGCAGAGCCATACTGGCACTTGCACTTACAGAGCTCTCTCTATGGATGTCAAACATTTCTGGTTGATAGGCTCTAGATTATTTAGTTAATGAAATGCTTCTCACTATAACATTGTGAAGCTTTATTAATGAATTGATTCTTATGAGATAGGAAAGTAGTCTCTTTTTTTTCTTTTACTGTTTTATTTTCTTCTCTTACAAGCTTGTAGAGAAGTAAAGGCCCTGTGGAGCAAAAGGGAAGCTTTCCTGCCCTGTTATGTATCTGAGGTACTCTAAACCCCTTTGCCTCTCTGCAGCTGCTATACAGTCCTGCAGTGGCCATGCAGAGACCTGGCTCCATGAGTTATTCAGGGTCAAGCTTTATTGCCAGTCCCAGCAGTCATGTTCATGCCAGATGTCATCACCATCATCTACAACTCTATCAATAAACCAGCTAGTCAATATGGCCAGGGCTAGCTGTTATGGTAGTGTCCCCATCTGTTTAAGACCCAGTGGCTGGACTGAGTTTTGTGGGATCAAGAAGAGTTACCAGATGAGCTCTTCTGAACCTCTCTTGCAAGTTTCCTGTTCATTGCTGCTGAGTTTTGTGCATCAGAGGTCACTGCTCAAACCACTGGGCTAAATAATTCACTGGTGTGAAGACTTAAGCCTTTCTAGGAAGTGTTTGTGTGTCAGGCCTTGTGCCTTTCTGTGTCAGAGTTCAGCCTGAAAGAATTTTTTTCTGGCTGTCTCCAGAAAATACAACTCTGCCAACAGTGGCTTGCACTGCCAATCCTGACAGACCCTTTAACCATGTGGAGAACAGGCACTGCTGTAATTCCACTGCATTCCAGTTAAAACTTGAGTGCTTTCATGAGGTGCAACAGCTGTTTCGATTGCAAAAGCCAAACTCCATTGGTGGTAGTGTAGCTGTCAGCTTTCCAGAGTTCTTCATTTACAGCTGCTTGTATAAACTCCTTTATGGTCTTTTGTTTTTTGCTTTCCAATATATGTAAATTAATTCAATAGCAAAATTACAAAGAACCACCTTGTAGCTAGGCCTGGGTGATGGTTCTTTGAGGGCTCCTACAATCAGCATTCTGTGCCGAGCGAACTGTGAAATCCTGAACTTACCCACATGGTTCTAGCACAAGGGACATGTGGTAATCCACACCACATCAGTTTTGAATCATCAGATTTAATCCTCTTTAGTACTATGTTAGAGCTCTTGAACCCAGTGTAACATGCTTAATTACAGCTGATTAAAAACCACCAAAACCCACAATGCAAACCAACAAGAAATCCAACAAAGAAACCCCAGAACTCCCTGAGTGTTTTCCTGTCTTCTCTATTTAAAAAGCCTTTGTTCCTAAGAACATGCTGACTGTGCTGAAATTAAGTGTTGGGGAAAAAAAGTAAAGTACAACAGAAATATTTGATGATGGTTTTCATTTCTTTGTTCTGATACAATAATAATAAGACTACAATTCTATTGTGAAACAAATGGGAGTGCTGTTGGGAACAGGATGCCTCAGCTCAAACGGTTGTCTGAAAGGCAAAACTATGTTCAGAATGCCAACAAATTTTGAAGCCCCAAATTGTGCAACAGAAGAGTGTAGATTTCAATGCATTTCAGTAACTTTTAGTCCCAACTGTTTAATTCTGCAGAGATTCTGTCCATTTTTAAATGCTATTAGTCTTGATATCTATCAAGACTACATTGAAAGCATCTAGAGAAATTAATCCATGCAAATACACCAAAAGAAAATACTTCGTTCTACTGAATTTACAATGAAATATTAGCCACTGTTGAAACTGGGGGGAGCTTTTTGCATGTATCTGGTTATCAATGTTTGCTCTATCTGGCAGGAAATGTTTAGGTAATTGCATAAATATATCTCATTCATATCCTATGTAGTGTTTGTGTTGCAAAAGATTCTCATACGATCTGTAGGCAGGTGTGAGAGATTTAGAGACTATGCTGGGCAATGTAAAAGAGGTGTGAATATTTATCCTGCCCTTCCCTCATGAGCATTTGAAAGAGCTGAAATGCTCTTTTGTCTATAATTTTGTGCACTTAGGTCTTGGTTACTTTCTGTACATCCTGTACTTGGCAAACTTTATTAAGAGCCACTGATCTCACAGCTAGCTGAGGCAAGACACCTACTCAGACTTTCTCTCAGAGGAGATGCCTTCTGGAAATTTAATTCAAATAACTTGGACACATAGACTCTGAAAGCACCTTGCCCCTCAACCTCTGTGACTTCTTTCAGACATACCCATCCTAGTTACACTGACTTAGTGCAGCTGGGATTTGGGTTTT
Organism: Melanerpes formicivorus; assembly: GCF_026170545.1. NCBI lineage: Eukaryota > Metazoa > Chordata > Aves > Piciformes > Picidae > Melanerpes > Melanerpes formicivorus. The sequence goes on along the minus strand of NW_027142743.1, from coordinate 173,137 downwards.
CAGTATCTCTCTGTCAAACCGAAATCATAGTATCATAGTATCATTTAGGGTTGGAAGGAACCACAAGGATCAGCTAGTTCCAACCCCCCTGCCATGGGCAGGGACACCTCACACTACATCAGGCTGCCCAAAGCGTCATCCAGCCTGCTCTTAAACACCCCCAGGGACGGGGCCTTGACCACCGCCCCGGACAACCCATTCCAGGGTTCTACCACTCTCATGGTGAAGAACCTCCTCCTCACATCCAGCCTGAATCTCCCCACCTCCAGCTTCATTCCATTCCCCCTAGTCCTATCACTACCTGAGATCCTCAGAAGTCCTTCCCCAGCCTTCCCGTAGGCCCCCTTCAGATACTGGAAGGCCACAATTAGGTCTCCTCGGAGCCTTCTCTTCTGCAGACTGAACAGCCCCAACTCCTTCAGTCTGTCCTCATAGGAGAGGTGCTCCAGCCCTCTGATCATCCTTGTGGCCCTTCTCTGGACACGTTCCAGCACCTCCACATCCCTCTTGTAATAGGGGCTCCAGAACTGGACACAGTACTCCAGGTGGGGTCTCACCAGGGCTGAGTAGAGGGGGAGGATCACCTCCCTCGACCTGCTGGCCACACTTCTTCTGATGCAGCCCAGGATCTGATTGGCTTTGCAGGCTGCAAGTGCACACTGAGAGCTCAAAGAGGGACAATTTCAAGTCCCACCAGTGCAAGAACTCAAGCCCTTTCTATTCTCCAGCCTCCCACTGCAGCCACAACTCAGAGTGACTGTGTGTCATTCTGGATCTGATGGAGCCATAAGACACAGGGTAAGGCCAATGCCTTGGACCATTAGTACCATTATCCCTTCCTGGGGATGCGTTGCTACCCCTTTTCTCTCCAGTAGCTGAATGTCGGTGGTGTCAATGCCCAGAGCTGTGATTCATTCTGGTTTGGAAGACTTTGTCCAAACCCAACACTGCTATTGCATCCCAGCCTGCCCCACTCTTCATTAGGTCGAGCCAGATTCATCAGCAGAGAGAACCAAAACAAGATGCCCTATGCTTCACAAATCCTTTAAGAAGTCAATTGCCCAGCTGCTGTGCAGAGACTCCAGAAAGGCATTTGCATGTCTTTTACCTCTCTCATCACCAAAGCCTCAGCTGAGCTCTACTAAGAGACTTCACTTGTTGGATTGAATTTTATTCCCTAACAGCTCCCCCTCTCCCTGCAATTAGCACAATAGTCCCTATGATAAAAATGGAAGAGAAATATGATTATCAACCACAAATTCAGCCTTTGAGGTTGGGGATATTTGTTGTATTAGATAACCACAGGAGACTATTAATATGAACAAAGATCAACCCTAGATGCTAAAGCAAATAGTAAGTATCTATCTGTGGCTGGTGCCTGAGCTCTGACAGAGTTGGAGGCACACAGTCAGCTTTCAAATGGCACCTGCTTTCTTTTCTACCTTTTGAACAGGTATGACTCAGGGGGACATTTACTCCCCAAGGAACAATATACTCTTCTACCCTTTGCTGCAAGTTGTTACCTTCTGAATTTCCTTCCACACACGTTGGGTATCAGTGTTTCCTCTGAGGGTGTCCGTGGCCTCTGCCATCAGCAACTCCAGCTGCGGTACCAAGATAAAAATGATCACTGTGGAATTCACACCCAAATAACTTCTCTAAATACACAGATTAAAACCTCATTAAAAAATCATTTGTACACTGATGATTTTATTACTCATCTGTTACACAATGAGCACTGCCACCTCATCTTTGCTTCAGCCATGACTCTGTATTATTGTGGATAGAAAATACTTAACAATGGGGGGAAGAAATCCCCTGGGAATTCTGTATTGAAGCCTATATGTTTTTAATGCAGTAAATGTTTATACTTTGGAAAGGAAGGCTTGGCTTGTAAAGAACAAAGGGTCCATATTTCATTCTTTAGCTGTCTGGGATATTCTGTGTTGTACAGGAATGCTTTTCAGTATTTTCTCCCAAGGCTAATGTATCATAATTTAAAGCAGCATGTAAAACCTCACAAGAGGACAACACTAAAGCTGAGATGCTTTGACCGTAGCTGGAAGTATCTAGCTCATTTTGCCTGCTTTTACTATCCCTTTCCTTTGGCAAACCATCTCTTTTCCCCATAATGCAGCAAAACAGAGCATAAAAACAAGGCTGCCTCTTTCTAGTGTATACTGCAAAAAGAAGCTGTAGGAAAATCCTTGCTAATCAGTCCTCAGTGTTAGAAGGAAGGCTAAAATTCAGGTCATCTGTACCATTTCCTCACTCCAGTACCCTTCCAGGTCAGGCATAGCATTGCCTCACCCTGCACCCTTCCCAAACACTTGAAAATGTTTCAGTTGCTCTTAATTCACTATCAGAAAGCCAAGGGTCAGGTCCAGCATATCCTCCTGCAAGCAGCCATCAGTCTCAGGGTTTTAAGAACTAACTAGGAGAAACTTGTCTTTAATGCCTGTAGCTGTGCTCTGTAAGGTCTATTCCAAAACATTTAGCTGGTTACAGTGAACCCAGATGATAGTTTTGGAATCACTTCCCGAATTTGTTACTCATTACAAGTAATTGGACAGTATAAGCAAAAGCATTCATAGAGAAATTGTCTCTTCTTGCTGTCCCTAGATGGGCAGCAGTCTAAGATGAGTCCCTAAAGTGACAAATGCACTCATCTGTGCAAGATGCAAAACCACTGCCCTGAGCTTCACGGAGCAGATCTGTATTTCCTTGAGTTTACCTTTGCATTTAGGTTTTTGAAGCTCAAATTCTATGTGTCCCAGCACTAGATAAAGGATGCAGAAGTCTTCTTTGGAATCTCTAAATCAATCTGCTGTGGTTGGTGCCAGCCTGCTTTCTGTGCTTGTGCAGCCAGTAAACTGAATCTTATTGGCTGGATGTTAGGAAGAAGTTCTTCATAGAAAGAGTGATTTGCCATTTTACAAAGGGAAAACAAAGGCATAGCAGGTAGATGGGTTTATTCAGAGACAGGGAGTATGTTGTAGACAGAGCCAGGAAAGAAAAGCTTTCCTCTCCTTCCCCTCCTCTCCTCAGCTTTGTCTAGATTTGGCCTGTTTGCTGCAGGTGGCTTCTGATGTTAGCTATCCTAAAGTAGCATGATCTGAATAATTGCAATCATTCTTACAGACTGACTTGGGGACGTTTGGGGGAAAAGAAGAGGTTTTAAAAATGTGCCTACAGATGAGTCATGCTGGTTCTATACAAATCACCCTTGCAGGTGATTAGCACCTCCTCTGACAAGGCACTGCAGGAGGACTTTAAAACTACTTCAGGTCTGCACATTGGGAAAATGACTTCCAGAGCAAACTGCAGCAGAGTGTTCTGCCCCATCCCTTCCCTGGCTCCCTGCCTCCAAAAGCCAAAACCAGTGTGAAGAAATCAATACTTACCAGTTGGGTATCCTCCTGACTGAGGTCCTGCAGGTAGGGGATGGTGGCTGCCTCAGCCATCACTTGCTCAAGCAGCTGGGCCTGTTCCTCGAGGTGCTGCATGCGGCCAAAGAGGCTGGCCTGCTGCAGCTTCTCTACTGCCCGTGAGCATGGGCAGCGCTTGTCCTGTTTGGTCACAAACGCAAGTCAGTTAGAAGAGAGTCATGGAAAACACAATTATCCCTTGAGTCCCTAGTGCCTTGAGGCTTATCATCACACATATATTTGTGCTGGTAATACTACACACAATATGGCATTCAGCACCTGTAAGATAAATCTGCTGACAATTTCTAGAGGGGGAAAACAAAAATACTTTCTCGCCACAATCTCTCTAGCAGCACCAGAAAAATAAATACATAGTCATAATAGATGTGAAGGGGAGACAGGAGAGAACAAACATGAATGCAATTGTTTCAGTTGGAAATGGCTTTTCCATAATCCCCTCTGTTCAATATTACCTGACTTTTATGGATTGCTTTGAAAGTTTCAGCCAAGAGGCTGAGGAGACAGTGCAGTGTGTCAGCTCATGGTTTGTTTGCAGACTAGGCAAATCCATAGTGTTCCAATACATAACCTCAGGGGACTAAAATCTGCAGAGGTGGTCTCTGATCCTCCAGGCAGCTAGGCACATGGCAAATTTGAAGCATGTGAACAGAGAGACTCAGCCAAGTGCCTGCAGACATGATTGTAGAAGCAACTTGCTTCTCTGTGCATCTTCTAACTGCCAGAGTGTACCTCCCCTTCCCCCTGCCTCTCCTTTCTTCTAGAATATTTCTCCTCTTCATCTACCTACCACTGCGGTGCCAACACTCACACTGACAGCATTTGGCTACCTTGCTTTGCTGGACCTTACATGATTCCTCTTTACTACTGTCCCAGTTTCTCTTGTCTTCAGCCAATTGATTATTTGATACATCATACTAAAATATATATGCAAAGCCATGCCTTCACTATGAGCATAGATAAGCATGAGAGCATTTGAATCCATTTACATACTATTGCTGTAGTGATCTAGACATAGAAATTGTGGTTATGTCTAGGAAGTTAACAGATCAGGAACCTGCTAGATTTGCCTCTCTGCAGATGTAAACTGTGTTCAGGCAGATAACTATTATTTTCACTGATACTTATTTATCTTTAATCAGTGATCTACTGAAGAACAGCCATAAAAGGAATAGGACCGCAGCCAAATCAGCAATTATTTTTGGGAAGCTGCTAATTTGGTTTTCCTATTGAACTCTTTACTATTATATTGAATTAATTGTTAACTAAGGTTGATCTAAAAGGGGGAAAGGGTGGGAGGGAAGCCATGGGATTTTTTTCCAGTTGTTACTTGAACAGAACAGCTGAGCAAAATGTCAGGCTTTGAAAAAGGCTGCTCTGCTCCATCTCTTTTGTTAAATCCTTACCTTTTATTTGCTTTAGGTGGTGGAGTCAGCATCACTGGAGGTGTTTAGGAAGAGACTTGATGTGGTGCTTGGTGCCATGGTTTAGTTGATTAGATGGTGTTGGATGGTAGGTTGGACTTGATGATCTCAAAGGTCTCTTCCAACCTGGTTAATTCCATTCCATTCCATTCCATTTTATGCAGGCACATTCCCATGGCCAATTACTCTTTCTGTCAAGAACTTTCTCCTCACCTCGAGCTTAAACTTCCCCTGGCACAGCTTGAGACTGTGTCCTCTTAATTCTGGTGCTGACTGCCTGGGAGAAGAGATCAACCCCCTGCTGGCTACAACCTCCCTTCAGGTAGTTGTAGAGAACAAGAAGGTCACCCCTGAGCCTCCTCTTCTCCAGGCTAAACAACCCCAGCTCCCTCAGCCTCTCCTCACAGGGCTTGTGTTCAAGGCCTCTTCCCAGCCTCGTTGCCCTTCTCTGGACACCTTCAAGTGTCTCAGTGTCCTTCTTAAATTGAGGAGGCCAGAACTGGACACAGGACTCAAGGTGTGGCCTAACCCGTGCTGAGTACAGGTGCAGATTGACTTCCCTGCCCCTGCTGGCCACACTATTTCTGATGCAGGCCAGGATGCCACTGGCACTTGATTGTGCAGAAATTTGTACTAGGCAAGGATCAAGTGTTACCAAAATGACTATCAACATAGCTCTTGTATCAAGTCTAAGGATTCAATAACAATGCTGTTCCTCTTATATATATATATATATAATAGAAGAAAACTAAACTCTAGAGAAACTACAAATACTCATGGTAGAGTTAATGAATATACTATCTATTAGAATTGTAAAATAGTGTGAAAGACCATGCACTAGAGACTGATGGCAGAAATGAAGCTAGAATCTGGGAGTTCCAGACATGAAAATAACCAGAAAAGAAAGAGCTGAACTGGTGTTTCCATCAGCTAAAGGAGAGAATCAGGCACTGCACAGGAAAAAGACCTCTGGTCAGCAGTTCTCTGGAGTATTGCTGATAGCTCCAGTCAGCTGTGTTTGGAGAGGTTAATTTAAACCCAAGCACCATGGAGCAGAGAAGCCAGCACGGTAGGAGATACCTCTTTGGAGAGAAGTGTTGTTTGATTAGTCTATTAATGAAAATGCCAAGAGCATATTATTCTCCTCAATAAACATAATGCAGGGCTCAAGTCCAAAGAGAGCAAGCAACTGAAAAGGGAAAAAGAGATAAAAGACAATGATAACAGAAGGGCCATTGTGTACAAATAGGTACGAATAAGAGTAGGCTGGCAATTAAGCTTCTGACAATTCAGGCTGAAGGTCTACAGTGTGTTTCACCAAACTGAGAGCAGGCAGAAAGCCCAACTAGTTCTTAGATGGATTTTACTCCATTTATGACTAGGATATTGGGTGACACAAAGGTGGATAATAACATGTTACTTGACTTGAGGAGCCAGGAGAGGCCTGCCAAGCCTCCCTTCTCATGAATTACTGTTGAGCCACCTCTAAGAAGGGAGACTGGGACAACCTTCTTACAAACTAGTTTTATCACTTGAAGAGTCCTTTTCTGAGGACCTGACTTAGTATTAGTAGGAGACATCAGCAAGAAAAAAGGATTTCTGTGATCTCTGATACGTGAAATTGTATGTGTGACACAGTCTAGTTAGCATGGCACTAAAGCAAGGAACAAAATGGAGCCCCATCTCCACCTGATCATCAGTGTTTGAAAGCCAGAGAGCTGTGTCCCCAGGTAGAGCTGTGTGCATTAAAAGAAGAAGCAATCAGTTACTGAAAGAGAAAGAGAGCTCTTATCAACATGAAATAGGCTCACAACATTTTAGATGCAGCAAAAGGTTTTTCTTCGCTATTCTTGAAATCAGCCCCAAACCTTTCAGTGCAAGCACTAAGAAATGAGTATATTGAGTTATCAGCTAAGAAAGCAGGGAAAAATCCTCTCTCATCACCCTGTGTCTGTTGGGGGCTTCTCCAACCATGAAGAAAGTAAAGGCAAAAAGAAAACAATTGTTTCTCTGCTTGACTGTCCAGAAAAATATGAGGGCATGCTACGTAGCTATGGGAAGCAAATTGGGCATCTGTGCCAACGTGCACTCTGTGGACAGAGCAATGCTAGTTAAGTTTATAGTAGGGTGGAAGTCAATAAATCAATAACCCACAGCAGACTTTTTTGGAAGGGATTAGAGGAGGCTGAACATTGTCGGAGGTGGCGTTTCAGTGACAATGGAAAATGCAGAAAGAGAAAGTAAAGAACTGCTGCTGGCAGGAGAAAAATTCTGCAGGGAGCTGAACCACATGGTGAGAATTACATGAACTACAGCAGAATTCAAGAGGCTACTAAGCTGCAGTAAACAAACCAAACCATAATAAAGGGGCCAAGCAATCACATGAAGATGAAACAAACTCATGTAGGCAGAGTGAAGGTTAAGTAAAGAGCAAATTTAAATGGAGACTTCATTGTCAATGAGTTGGTAGCAAAGGAATCAACAAATTCAGGATATGAAGGCATAGCTGCATCCTGGTTAGATATGTAGTAACATATTAACCATAGAATCATAGAATGGTTTGGGCTGGAAGAGACCCTAAAGATCACCTAGTTCCAACCCTATGCCATGAGCACAGATACCTCCTACTAGACTAGGTTGCTCAAGGCCCCTTCAACCTGGCTTTGACCCAGCTTGGAGCCTCCACAACTGCTCCAGACAACCTGTTCCAGTGCCTCGCCACTCTGTGCAGCTTTGCACCAGTCCAGGCAGATGATGTCAATTGCTCTTCCCTTATCTGTCAACACTGCTACTCCACCCTAGAAGACCACCAAATTTGTCAGTCATCATTTGCCCATGGTGGAGCCACACTGGTTAACACAAATCACCTCCTCATTTTTCATATGACTAGCAGAGTATCCAGGAGGATTTGCTCCATGACCTGGCCAGGCACAGAGGTGAGACTGACTGGCCTGTGGCTCCCTGCCTGTTCTTTTCTTTTAACCTTTTTGAAAATGGGGGTTATGTTTTTCCCTTTTTCAGTCCCTGGGTACTTCACTGACTTTTCAAATATGATGGAAAGTGGCTTAGCAACTTCATCTGCCAGTTCCCTCAGGAACTGCATAGAGATCTTGTCAGGTCTTACACACCTTCAGATTCTTAGGGTGGTCTCCAACCTGATCTTCACTTACAGTGGGTGGTTTTTAATTTCCTCACTTCCTGCTTTTACCTTTTGTAACTGTGGTTAGAGCCTTTTTTGGTGAAAACTACAGCAAGAGTTGTTGAGTACCTCAGCATTCTCCTTACCCCAGGGGAACAGGTCCCCTCTTTCCTTCTGGAGTGGGCTCACATCTTCCCTAGTCTTCCTTTTATCATCGACATGCTTTTCTTGTTGCCATTGATGTTCATACCCAGATTTAAATCGAGCTGGGCTTTAGCTTTCTTGACCTGATCTCTGTCTACTTGTCTACTCTGGCTCTTCTGATTGCTTCTTAAGACAATAAATGACTACATTTTGATACTGTCACTTTCTGGACAGGCTTCATTCCTGTGGTCTGGTCACCTTTTTGGTTTTTTTTTTTTTTTTTGGGGGGGGGGTGGATTTGGAGGGGGCAGGGCTGGGTGGGAGCTGATAATTTCCATCCAATTTGCTCCAATCCCACCTTTGGCCATCAAGCCTCCACCTGATGGTAACCCATCTTCACTTGTGCAGAAATGGCACAAAGCTGTGGTTGGAGCACATGAAGTTTTTCCTTACCTCTCTCTCACAGCAGTGATCTGTGAAATCAGTTCATACACAACATCATTTTTGTTCTGGCCTGTCCCCAAGGCTGAGATCCCTTTCCCTAACTTTCCTGTTGTCTCTCACTCTCCTGCCTTCCCTTATGCTTCAACATTTCTCCTCACTTCTTCCGTCCAGGGACCTCAGAGGAACATCTATTCATCCAAACTGTTGCTGGGGAAAGAACAGTACTGGCTTGTGGGTTGGGCAACAAGATTTGCCTTCAGCACCAGAAAGGATTGTGCAGGTTTAGAAAGGCAGGTAGAGTTGGGAGAACAAAGTACAAGACTTCTCTCTCTACTGAGATGTGATAGTAACAGCTGTGCCTGAACATAAATGTGGTAGCAATGCTGCCCAAGGCCTGCTGCTACTGTATTACTAGTATAGTTTCTGACACTGATGCAGCCTGCATCCAGTATGGCCTAGCTTTGAAGACCTAAGTGGCCTATACACACATTTATTTGTGCATAAGCACACACACACATATAGCTATAAAGTGTTTGGACTCATCTGAATGAAGGGGAAAATAGTTTCAGATTATTAGGATGTCACTCAGTATGTTTTGGCATGCTGCAGATCAAGAAGTTACACTTGTATTGAAATCTAAGACATGCAAAACTGGTTTAAAGGATGCCATTAGTTACTGTTTAGTTTGGCTGAGTCTTGAGAGGGATGTGCTATCTGCATTTATTAAAGTAATGCAAAGAAAGATCAATTTCCATGGACAGAAAAGCCATGGAAATGTCAAAGGCCAGCAGTTGGCAATACCATGACATTGAACTCTGCTCCATTTGCTCTGTTTTAGGAATATAAAACCCTACCTATAATCCTTACCTAAGCACTTAACTTCTAAAAAGAGCAAAACATACAATCAAAAGCTGGAAGGAAAGAGGCTACCAATCAGCAATCCAAGCTAAATACTCAGCTGAGGTATAGAAACTATGTACCTGAATCATTAAAGAAAGGTTTCTATGTGACACAAGTTTCATGAGCTATTGAAAGATATAACTTAAGATAGCAAAATGCTTTCCTTTGGAGTATAGATTTACCTGACCAGCAGATCCAAGCAGATGAGGCCCTCCACAGGCAAATAGAAGCGGCTTCCAGGTCACAAGCCCTGGTCCTCATGGGTGATTTCAACCACCCGGACATCTGCTGGAGGGACAGCACAGCAAGGCACCAGCAATCCAGGATGTTCCTGGACTGCATAGAAGACAACTTCCTCCTCCAAATGGTAGAGGAACCAACAAGAAATGGTGCTGTGCTGGACCTTGTTCTCACCAACAGGGAAGGGCTGGTAAGCAATGTGAGGCTCAGAGACAGCCTTGGCTGCAGTGACCATGAAGCAGTTGAATTGAATCTCCTCAGGGCAATCAGGAGGAAGTATTCCAAGCTTAGACCCTAGGCTTTAGGCGTGCAGACTTTGATGGCTTCAGGGATCTGCTAGCCAAAGTGTCCTGGGACAAAGCCCTGGAGGGAAGAGGGACCCAGGACAGCTGGTCAGTATTCAAGGACCACCTCCTCTGTGTCCAGGAGCTCTATATACCAACAAAGAGAAAAGCAGGTAAGAACGCTAGGAGGCCTGCCTGGATGGGCAAGGAGCTACTGGACACACTATTACTTAAAAGGAAACTCTACAGGCAGTGGAGAGAAGGACAGCTAGAACAGGGAGAAGATAAGGAAGCTGCCCCAGCAGCAAGAGTCCTGGTTAGGAAAGCCAAAGCAGAGTTTGAATTGAATCTAGCCAGGGAGATTAAAGGGAACACTAAGAACTTCTACAGGGATATGAATGGGAAGAAGAAGCCTAGGGAAGGTGTGGGCCCCCTCAGAAAGGAAACTGGTGACATGGCCACAAGTGATGAGGAAAAGGCTGAGGTACTTAATAACTTCTTTACCTCAGTCTTCACTGCAAGGGCCTCCAGCCACACTCCTGATGTTATGGAAGACAATGCCAGGGACGGGAAGGAAGAACTGCCCATGGTAAGTGAAGAGCAGGTTGGTGATCACCTGAAGAACCTGAAAGTGTTCAAGTCCATGGGACCCGACGGGATACACCCACGGGTGCTGAGAGAACTGGCAGAGGAGGTTGCTAAACCCCTCTCTATTCTATTTCAAAAGTCATGGCAGTCTGGGGCAGTCCCCACAGACTGGAAAAGGGGAAACATTGCTCCCATTTTCAAACAGGGTAAGAAGGAGGAACCAGGGAACTCCAGGCCAGTCAGTCTCACCTCTGTGCCTGGAAAGATCATGGAGCAGATCCTCCTGGAGTCACTACTCGCTCAAAAGAATAGTGAAGAGGTGATTTGGAACAGTCAGCATGGCTTTGCCAAGGGCAAATCCTGCCTGACCAACCTGGTGGCCTTCTATGAGCAGGTGACAAAATTAATAGCTGAGGGGAGAGCAACTGATGTCATTTACCTGGAGCTGAGCAAAGCCTTGGACACTGTCCCGCACCACATCCTGGTCTCCAAACTGGTGACACATGGGTGTGAGGGGTGACCACTAGATGGATAAGGAACTGGCTTGATGGCTGCACCCAAAGAGTGGCTGTCAATGGGTCCATGTCCCAGTGGAGGCCAGGGACAAGTGGAGTTCCTCAGGGATCAGTCCTGGGACCAGGCTTGTTCAACATCTTTGTGGGTGCCATGGACAGTGGCATTGAGTGCACCCTCAGCAGGTTTGCTGATGACACCAAGCTGTGTGGTGCAGCAGACACGCTGGAGGGAAGGGAGGCCATCCAGAGGGACCTTGACAGGCTGGAGAGGTGGGCACAAGCCAACCTCAGGAGGTTCAACAAGACCAAGTGCAGGGTCCTGCAGCTGGGTCGAGGCAATCCCAGGCACAAATCCAGGCTGGGCAGGGACTGGCTGGAAAGCAGCCCTGAGGAGAGAGACTTGGGGGTGCTGGTGGACAAAAAGCTCAACATGAGCTCTCAGTGTGCACTTGCAGCCCACAAAGCCAATCAGATCCTGGGCTGCATCAGAAGTGTGGCCAGCAGAGCAAGGGAGGTGATCCTCCCCCTCTGCTCAGTTCTGGGGAGACCCCACCTGGAGTACTGCCTCCAGTTCTGGAGCCCCTATTACAAGAGGGATGTGGAGGTGCTGGAACGCGTCCAGAGAAGGGCCACAAGGATGATCAGAGGGCTGGAGCACCTCTCCTGTGAGGACAGACTGAGGGAGTTGGGGCTGTTCAGGCTGGAGAAGAGAAGGCTCCGAGGTGACCTAATTGTCGCCTTCCAGTATCTGAAGAGGGCCTACAGGAAGGCTGGGGAAGGACTTCTGAGGATCTCAGGTAGTGATAGGACTAGGGGGAATGGAATGAAGCTGGAGGTGGGGAGATTCAGGCTGGAGGTGAGGAGGAAGTTCTTCCCCATGAGAGTGGTGAAGCCCTGGAATGGGTTGTCCAGGGAGGTGGTCGAGGCCCCATCCCTGAAGGTGTTTAAGAACAGGCTGGATGAGGCTCAGGGCAGGCTGATCTAGTGTGGGGTGTCCCTGCCCATGGCAGGGGGGTTGGAACTAGCTGATCCTTGTGGTCCCTTCCAACCCTGACTGATACTGTGATACTATTCCTGACAATTTATCAATTGCTTTTCTCACTTTTGTGTAACTGTGGTTAAAATCTAACATGAAAGTCTTCTTCACAGATTCTTTGTGGACCTCACAGTCTACAGTTAGGACTCATAATTTAAAGCCTTTATCTAGTACTTCATTCATGTATAAAACAACAACAACAACAAGAACAGTGTAACTCCAATACACATAAACATGGATTTGTTCATTAGCAATGCTCCTTCTGTAACTACTGTTAGAGCACCTTAGGGAATTAAATACTTAATTCTAAGCATTTGAGAGGGACAGATTCTCAGCTGTGTTGTCTGAACTTGCTGAAAACAAAGCACATAGAACAGAATAAAGCAGGTTGGAAGAGACCTTTAAGATCATCATGTCCAACCTACCATCCAACACCACCTAATCAACTAAACCATACAACCAAGCACCCCATCCAGTCTCCTCCTCCTAAACACCTCCAATGATGGTGACTTCACCACCTCCCAAATTGCCTCATGTCTGATGTGAAGTGGTCAACCCACTAAATAAATATTATAAATGCAAGAGGAAAATCTGATCTCCAGAAACCCTCACACTGCTCTCCCAGGGAACTTCATCAAGATTTTATCTTCATCCTTTCCTCACAATTTACCCATAATATTTAACTTCTTAGCTGCTGTTTGGCTACACTTGTACAAGTGATAATGAAACAGCTTGTGATAGTCAGTGGCTAAAGACAATTGTGTTTGGATAGTTTCAATCTATTTTGGGGAAAAAAGAGATCTCTACATTTGCAATGCATTAAAGCAACAAAATCATTAAGTTAACACGGGAGACAGAAAATTGAGGGAAAAATAACCTGATATTCATATTCTAGGTTACATGACCTGCCTTAACAGATGACATCATGGCCTGGAAAGGATTTTACCTGGTACAGGTCAGCACAAATGATTGCTGCAATTAAACTAACCTGAGCATGGTGTTCAGCACACAAATGTCTTAAGAGAGTCTGGACAGTGGTATGAAATGGGGGCAAACAGTGCCAGGATTCCTTGTGTCACCTTCTCTTTGTGTTTGGGGCCTCTGAGAAAACGGTGAGTGAAAAGTATTTGAGAAGAGATCTATAAAATGCTGTTCACCACATCAATGTCAGTATAAATTGTATTTGATTTATAAGGGCATTTTGCTAGCAGGAATACTTAGGGAGGTCATTCTGACTAAATAGCATCCAAAAGAAGATTTATGCATTTCAAGCTTTAGATCATTGTGTAGTGGTGAGACATGATTGCATACAACTTCCAATTTCATCCTTCTTTTGGGGCAGTTCTCAGGGAAAAACAAACCCAAACAACATCCAAACCAGCAATCATTTATCCTTAAGCACAATTTGCTGCCTACTTCATACATATACAAAATAATTCAAGGCAGCACACAATATGCATGTGACAGGTTCCCAGAGGACACCAGTGCAGGTTCATATTGTTTGCATTTGCAGGCATAAATTCATCGGTGACTCTCATGCTAGATGACTTGAAAAACTCTGCAATAATAACTGCTATAGAGAGCATTCACTTATTCAGTGTTTTAGCTGCATTTTCTTCCTGTGTTATTTCCTGCAATACCTATAGGATCTTGTTATTTAGAGATGCTGTCACTACTGTCCCCATACAACAGCATTGCTACTGGAAATACCAAGAAAATGCTGATTTGCAGGGTTTTCTCCACAGAACAGATTGTAACAGCCTACAGAAACTCTCAATAAAATAGGACTGACCTAACTATGCCCTGGAGAGCAATGGTTAAATAATAATATACATACATAATGTCATTATTATACTGACTTCTACAGATGTGATATTACCTAGGCTAGATGTGGAAGGAAAAAACAAGACAGCTGTTAATGAAAGGGGAAAGTAGCCATATCACTTCTGCAATCAGGCAAAGATCTTAAATCAACATTGAACAACATGTATACATGATTGTCAGTCTCACAGCTGCCCTCTCAAACACCCCTGAAGCAAGCATTTCATAAATAAAAGAGCAAAACAGCTCCTAGATCAAACTTCTTGCTATTCACAGAAGATTTGATTTGACATGGACAGAAAAAATAAAAACAATTAAAAAAGCTTACTCTAAACAAAGCCTTCTCTATACAACCTCTTGTCACCCAAACCTGTCAAGTCAAGGCCAGGTTTGGATGTGGCTGAGAGCAACCTGATCTAGTGGGAGGTGCCCCTGCCCATGGCAGGGAGGTTGGAACTAGATGATCCTTGAGGTCCCTTCCAACCCTAACAATTCTAAGACCTTGTTATTAGTTCTTTAGGAAGCCATGGGACACCAGCAGTGAATGGTAGGTTAAAGTCATGCATGAGTTGCACTGCTGCTGAAGGAGGATTCAAACATAATCTGGCCTGCACTGGAAACTTTTCAAGTTATCTACCTCTGCAAGCTGCAAGACAGGCAGCAATGCACTCCTGTACTATGACTTGGTATACAGAGGTGTTGTATTTGTAATAGAATTCTTGAGGGCACATAACCCCCACATAAAATCAGGTTAAAGGCATTCTGAGCAGTCATTGCAGCAATCAACATATGGTTTTCAAACTGGTTTTTGACAAATAAAATGGAGGCTCTTAGCACCTGCTGAAAGAAATCTCTCTAGTGGGACAGGATCAGCTTTGGTATATTGCTTTTGTTCTGTGAAACATCTGGATCATTTTTCTACTGATTCCTAGTCCAAACTTCTCTCTTTCAGCTCTGTAGTGATGGAATGACCAGACAGAAAATCTGCTTTTGCTCAAGTTATGCCCCAATGTCTTCACCAAGTCCCTAAGCCATCTACAACGTGGGTTTTTAAAGGTGATGTTTGGTTCAAAAGAAGAAAATACAAAACTATTAAGGAAGCTATAATGGAAGATACAAACCCTTAGTGTCCTTCAGATTTAGTATGTCATAGAACCATAGAATTGTTAGGCTTGGAAGGGACCTCAAGGATCATCCAGTTCCAAACCCCCCACCATGGGCAGGGACACCTCACACTAGATCAGGTTGCCCAGAGCCACATCCATCTTAAAAGCCTCTAGGGATGAGGCTTCTACCACCTCCCTGGGCAACCTGTCCCAGTGTCTCACCACCCTCATGGTGAAAAACTTCTTCCTAACAATCAATCTGAATCTACCCATTCCTATTTTTCTCCCATTCCTCCTAGTCCTATCACTACCTGACACCCTAAAAAGTCCCTCACCAGCTTTCTTGTAGGCCCCCTTAAGATACTATTCATTTAGAAGATACTATTTGATTGCTCCAATGATATCATTGTGTAAGGCATGCAAAATGAGCTGAAGACAGAGTGATGGTAAAACATCAGGCAGGGGCTAAAAACCAGGATTTTCCTGTGCTTCTTTCTTGGGGAAATGTAAATGGCTCAGAGCTTATATACCAAACTTGTACCTCATGTCCTATCAGATGTTATTATGTGCACCAGATACAGCTTTATGTGCTGCATCAATCTCTTAAATAGACTCAGCTCCTCAAGTTATGCAATGTACCACAAATAAGACACCAGCTTCTTCTGATTTCATGAAAGCCAGTGCTCTTAAGGCAATATAATCTAATGCAGGGTGAAACAGGCAGATCAAGTGAAACTTATCAGCTAAATAACACCTTTAGTTCAAGTGCACCACAAGAAGCAAAACCTTTACAATCCTTGGACATTCTACCTTAATCCATTGGTATCTGGGATGTCCAAGATACTGAATGGAACACACCAGCTTACAAGAAAACAGAGAAATCCAAGCCTGTGAGGAAGGGCAATGACTGTCCCTGGCAGTGTGATGTTAGGATGGAACTAAGCTAACTGCTAAAAACAGAGAAGGAATCAAGAAGAGGAGAGCTTCTGATGTGAACAGGAAGACAGACACAAAATAACTGTTACACCTTATGACAGGAATCTGAAAACCATTGCACAGCCTCTGAATTCTGTGCTGACTGCAGGAGCTGGGCACAGATACCTTCCACAACGTTTCCCGAGCACCAAGGCCCTGTGCATTAAGCAAGCAAAGATGCCCCACTGGCTGCCTCAAGTGTGCTGGCTGGGCAAAGTCCACCTTTCTCTGACCAACTAGGAAGTCAAATCCATACAGAATAAATATTCCCTGTCTCCTAGCTCTGAATCCACCTCGCAAGGCAGAACGGATGATGGCAGAGCCATGGCAGTCCATAGAAATGCTTCAGGAAAGCTTCCACTCAGCATCTCCAGGACTTTATTTTAACCTTCAGTGCAAAAGAAAACTGATCTTCTCCTTTGCAAGGCTCTGGGTGCCACTGACAGCTGAGATGATTTATTTACAGGAGCCATCAGAAACTCCAGCCTGTGCTTCTCAATGGTTCATTTTTATTCAAGCACACAAAGTAAAATGGGTTGCACATTAGGCTCTCCTGCTGGCTTAAATCATGAAATAATTGCCTTGAGATTGATCATGACCTTGCCTTGTGCTTCTCTAAATACCTCTGAAATACTCTTCTAAAGTCAGCCAGCTCAAAACAACCTATTCTCCCAACTAAAAGGAGCCTAATATTAGTAACAAGCTTTCCTTTTCACTAACAGCCAAAACGTTGCCACTCCCAGTCTGATAATGTCTGCAGATGAAACCATCCAGCAACATTTAAGCACTGTTTATCAAGTGGAGACTTGACAGGGATTCCCATCAAGTCTTCCTGGCTAGGTACAAAGGAGACCTTTGAAAGAAATTGGGTGATAAATTTCTCTGGTCTAGAGGGGCTTCATATTGTACCCTAATGTATTCCTTTAACACATCATTGAGATGCTTCTCCTATAGCATCAGTCATCACTAATGGCCTAAGACCTCTCCTATCTTCCACACAGCATTCATCAGAACTGGCTCTTCTCAACATTTCTGTCCCTTTTCTGACCAAGTTACTGATTGCCCTCTGATGTCATTATCATCAAAACATGACAGCAACAGACTTAGCTGTTGAAAAAGAAGATTAGAATCTTGAAAGCAGAATTCTGTTCCTTGTCTTTGGTTTCAGCCAGTAGCTGTGCAAAGCTGCTTCCAGATTGCAGAGTTCCTCACCTCTCAGTCTGTGTTTCTGGGGTAGCAAGCAGCTGCTCAGAAACTCCACCAGTACAACTGGCTTGCAGCAACCTTTCCCTTGGCATCCAAATGCAAGAAACCTCACTTTTAATGCACTACATGTGCAAACTCATCATTGCTTCACTCTGGAGAAGTATAAATGGCTTGCACTGCCAGTAACACAGGTCTCTTAAGGAAGGGAACAGAGGCACTTAGGTAGGTCTCTACTTCCTCCTTCCAGAGCATGAGGACCAGCAGAAGAGGCTTTCCCAGGAGTGCCTTTGCATATCCACAGGATGGCTCCCAGAAAGCTGCCAGAATAAATTACCTTCTGCCGCTTCCAAACCTTTCCCTGGTACAGGCTGCAGTTTTAGCACAAGAAGTCTACAACCTGTTTCTGACGGGAATGATGCAAAACTGAAAGAAGAGCTTCCTAGGTTCTCACTTCACCCTTGCTGCTATGTCCCAGAGGAGGACACAGCCATTCTTCAGCCACATTTGCCAAGCAAAATGTACTTGGTATTGCCAGTACCTGTCCTACGCTTCAAACCAAAGAGTAATGCCACCCTTCTGGTATAACTGACACAATACAGAGGAGCTGGTCGTTATAAATCACAATGTCCTGATAAAAAGAAAAGGAACATTTCTGTGGCACACACAATTCACAGCACATTTATATGGGCATTTTTCAAGAGCTGAAAAGGTATATGGACAGAGGGTGAGGAAGGATAAGTGACATAGAGTACTGCGTGATGCACTCCCAGGATGTCTGTTCTGAGCGCAGACAATTTCTGAAAGCATTTTAAAGCTCATGGTTACTTCAAGTTCACACTGAAACCTTCAGACCTTTCCCCTCTTCCTTGCTGGTCTTTGTGTCCTCCTTCCTGATTTCATGCCATTTCTAAGCTAGTTACAAACTTTCTTGGGCTTCTTGTTACTATTCAAGAATTACATGTACTAATTGTGCAATACATTAGTGTAGTAAGTAATAATAATTGACATCAAGTTTCCAATTGGTGTGATTGTTGACATGAAATATGCTGCAGAACACAGCAATCATAGAATGGTTTTGGTTGGAAAAGATCATCAAGTCCAGCCATCGACGTAACACCACCATGGCCACTAAATCACATCCTGAAGTGCCATGTCCACACATTTCTTGAGCACCTCCAGGGACAGGGACTCCACCACCTAACCTGTTCCAATGCCTGACCACTTTTTCCATACAGAAAGTTTTCCTAATATCCAATCTAAATGTCCCCTGGCACAGTTTCAGGGCATTTCATCTCATCATATCACCTGATACTAGAGAGAAAGAGTGGTTGTAGAGAGCAACGAGGTCCCCCCTCAGCCTCCTCTTGTCCAGACTAAACAATTCCAGTTCCCTCAGCCATTCCTCACAAGACTTGTGATCTGGACCCCTCACCACCTTCGTTTCCCTTCTCTGGACACACTCCAGCAATTCAATGGCCTTGTAGTCGGGCACCCACAACAGAGCACAGTATTTGGATGTGTGGCCTCACCTCTCTAGACAGTAAAAAGAGCTGATTCTGGTTTAGGTTTTTAGCAGGACTTAATCAGCATGACAGGAAAAGTTTCTATGAGCATACCAACTTTGATGTCTGAAGAACCTTTATTTCCAAACAATTGTTTTATTTCATTTCTCCTGTGCCATTTTTGATGGCTTTGTTGTCATTAGTACTTCAAATAAGATTTCATAATTGAGATTCTTAACTTTGCCAACCCTTGGAAGGCCACTTCAGTCATCAACCTCACCATGACTTTCCTGAGAGTACCATGGAAGGGGAGCATTAAAGAAGGTGGGAAAATCTATTGGCCATTGGAATGGGCTGCCCAGGGAGGCGGTGGAGCCACCGTCACAGGAGGTGTTTAGGAAGAGCCTGGGTGGGGTGCTTGGTGCCAGGGTTTAGTTGATTAGATGGTGTTGGATGATAGGTTGGACTTGATGATCTCAAAGGTCTCTTCCAACCTGGTTAATGCTATTCTACTCTGAAATCAGTACACTGTGGTTCCCAAAATAGGAATGGTGTCACTGAGGCCTTGCACCACATGGCATGTTTCTCCAAAGCTCCATCACACCATCTCTCTTTTGGAAGGAAATTTAGCAGCTGGTGTACTGCTCCTGCTGTTCAAGCCAGCCCTGACAGTCTCAGACAGTTTGTCACTTCTGTGGGAAAGGTGAAAGCAACAGACACATCCCCACAAACCCTTACACGCAATGAATCTGCCTGCTCCACCTTCAGACTTCTAGAAGAGAAGAAAGCTCCACATGGGTAACCCCAAGGCAGACAAATGCCAGGCTGCAGTTAATGCTCTCTGCCAGGCTTCAAACTGCTCATATTTACTGCTGGTGAGAGATGAGCAGGGTAATGACAAAAGTGTAAAATAAAACTCCACTTCAAGTCAGAGTAAGGTAGCAGCAAGTACTGAGCAAGTACAGAGCAAGTATGCTCTGACAACTTCAATGAGTCTGCCCAAATGGTTACACATGTAGCAAGATCTGAAAGTAAATCCAAGTCGATGGTCCTAAGGAGTAAGTGTAATCACTATTTTATCTCCATTTAAGTGATACATTAGGACAGGAGGAACACCACTGTGTTCCTAGCTGCACAAACAGATATCTAACAGCGGTACCATTTTATGCACACTCCCTAGTAAGCTGCTATGAAAGTGCCAAAAAATGTAGCAAAGGAATTAAATAATGGACAAGGCCTGAATTTTATTCAAAGCTTTCCAAACCACAAAAACAAAGCCAAAAGAAAGCATAAATTCCGTAGTGTTTGAAATTCCTTGGCACTGTGGATTCCTGAAGTCCTGTACTCTGATCTCCTCTTTATTACTCATCCACAAAACATCTAGCAATTGTTATTACAAGTCCCATCCATTGCAGTATTCAACTTAAATTCAATATACACTGCAAGGTCATGATCCCACTGGTGAGGAAAATCTGTGTCTGGTACAGCCTGCTTCATTTAAGGCTTAGATCTCTTGACCTACTACAAAAATGAGACTCATGAAAGGCACGCTCAGATGTCAGAAAGAGCAGACTCAGCATGAGAGGGGAAGTCTACCTAGCACCCAAATGGTTTCATTGCCTGCCAGACTCTATTTACGAAGCCCCTCTGATGTTAGCGTGCCGGAAGCAAACCCCTCCAGTTATCTGATGTCAGAGTTGAAATTAGTCCTTTGGATCAAACAATGACAACAAAGAAATATTGAAGCCAAGCTGTGTGGGCATTAGACCTGCCACTGGCTACAGCAAGTCCACAACCTTTGGAATCACTTCAATTTGACTCAATAATATTTGCTAAGTTGAGTTGTGCTTTGACTTTGTCGTGCTGCACCAGCAAATGCAGTAACTGGAATAATGCTATTTTGCAGAAGGTAAATAGCACCTTCTGGGCTGAATGTCTACTGCTAATGGTGAAGTCAGAGTGACACAGCCCAACAGGTGGCATTACTACATTAGAGAGAACCTTATATTCTTAAAGCTTGGAAGCAGTCAGGTACTTGCACTGGGAAGACATGGCTCTTCAAAAAATGACACTTCATCTCACTCCACTTTGCTTTGCTGTTTTCCTTCCTCTCCTCTAATTAGTTTCCTTTTTAGCATCTGAAATGGAGTGATTGCTTCAGCTCACATGCAGTGGGATACTTCAAATTGTTTACATCTCAATGCTGGCAAGAGCAGACAGGATTTGTCAAACAAACCTCATAAGGCACGTACTCCTGATGTATTGGGTTGATTAATACTAACTGTATCACTCCTGCTGTCTCACCATCCTTGTCTCTTGCTGCATACTGTCCAGATAAGGATTGCCATGAGCTAACAAATCTAGACCGGTTACATCACTCATCAGAAGGTAGAAATTGGCACAGACTGTCTAGTTATCAGCTAGCAACAGCATACTATTGCCTCAGTCTCCTGATTTGCCAAGGCAGTTCTTTTTCACACAATCTTAGAATCATTTAGGTTGGAGAAGAGTTTTAAGGTAACAGAGTCCTGGCACTACTGAGCACACCACTAAACCACATCTCTCAGCACCACTTCTACATGTCTGTTAAATACCTCCAGAGACAGTGACTCCACCACTTCCCTCTGCAGCCTCTTCCAGGGCTTCAGAACCCCTTTTGGGAAGAAACTTCTCCTAAAATCCAACCTAAACCTCCCCTGGCAAAACATGAGGCCATTTCCTCTTGTTTCTTGGAGTAAGAGACTGATTCCCAGTTTGCTCTAATCTCCTTTCAGGTAGTTGTAGGAGAGCAAGAAAGTCTCCCCTGAAACTTCTTTACTCCAGACCACATGATTCCAGTTCCCTCAGATTTGTTGCTTTTCTACAGATGTACTCCAGCACCTTAACAGCCTTCTTGTAGTGAGGGGCTCAAAACCTAACACAGTATTCGAGGTGCAGCCTCACCAGCTTTCCAGACACTCTTCCCCACTGTCATATTGATCTCTGCCTCACTGGCCTTCTCCTTGATTCTTACCCATAAACTTGATTCTGTCATCACCACCATTAATCTCTAGGAAATGAAAACACTCCCTAATGTACAGGGCTACCTCACCACCTCATCTTTCTTGCTCATACCTCTGAAGAGTTTATAGCCATCCAAAGGAGCTCTGCAGTTATGAAACTCATCCCATCATGTTTCCATGATGACAACTATGCCATAGTTTTCCTGACGCCTAGCAGCTTCCAGCTCTTCCTGTTTGTTGCCTGTGCTGCAGGTATTGGTGTAGATGCACTTCAGCTGGGCTATTGATCCTGACACCTTTCAAGGGGGAGAAGCCCTCATTCCTATGTGAGCACGCTCAAATGCTTCTGTGCTTTCTAATCCATCAACAACCCTTGTGTCTTTGCTGCTGCATGGATCTCCATCCTCCACTGAGACAGCAGACCAAAGGACCTTTCCAGCACACCGTCCCTCAAATATTGGCATGCCACCCCGAGGCTTATCTCTAGCAAAGCTGCTTTTATCCCTTTCCTCCTTCAAATCCAGTTTAAACCTCTTTCAGAGAGCCCTGCCAACTCCTGATCCTTTCCCCACTTTAAGACAGGTGTACCCCATCTCTTGCCAGCAGGTCTGGTGTCATTTAAACCGACCCACCAGCAAAAAACATCTCACATTCTGCCGGTGACAACAGGAGCAGAGCCAGGTATTGATCTGATGGGTCTTCCTGTTTTCTCCTTCATAATTTCCTGCAACTGGAAAGAGAAGAGCACTACTTGTGCTTCTGATCCCTTAATCACTCCATAAGCCAAGAAGATGAAGGAATTGCAGTATACTCTGGATGCAAAAGGACATCCTCCCAGCTCTCTGCCCTACAGTCAGAACAGACTGGTTGTGTTTCACAGAAATCAAGGTGGTTTTCTCTCTCTGCACTGACTCTTGCATGAGGATAAATATTACAGATTCTCAAGGATATTCCTTTCCTGTCAGCACAGGAAGATGATCTTTTGACCTTTTTACACCCAGAACTCTCATGAGGGAGGCATTGGAGGGGGCCCATAAAAGGCAAACCCTTCCTTCTACCATCTCCAAAGCTCACAAAACAGAAGTCAGTTGTACCCTCATACCGAGTGGCATCTTTCCTGTTAGCTACACAATTTCCACCTCCCCAAGATGAAGAAATACTTTCAAGCCAGTCTTCTGCAGCAAAGTACCACTTATGAACAGTTATCAGGAATAAAGGTTCACAATCTGGCCTTGTTAACTCATCTAGAAGGGACAAAATTAGAATTAGGCTGTGAGCAAGGCTGCTGGGATTTGTAAGCCACACTGGGAATGCAAGGAGACTTCAGAGTAAAAACACAGCCACCGTGGGTTATGCTGTTCTCCCTGAGAAACAATGGTAGAGGCCATAACAGGAATGAAAATGGTGAGTGCATAATAAAGGGTGGAAGACACATTTGATAAATGGAGACTAAAGAATAGCATTTTCAAACACTTAGGGACTGTATCTGACACTCCCATTGCTAGGGGTGGGAGCTGAGCCAAAATGGTTATACTCAAAAGGAAGAGACAGTTTGGAACTGTTAAATGGAAATGTTTTGTACTAAACGTGTAATTAAATTGTGGAACACTCTCTCACTGTAAAATACCAAGTCCAATAGCTGAGGGGGATGTAAAGAATACCTAGATATTGTAGACATTATGCATGTAGACATGCAATGCATCATACCAAATTACTCTAAAACAGTGTACTAGTCCTTGTCAGTAGCACAGCGAAATACATCTTCCTGTTCAGGACATGGTGTTACCAACCAGTGGTGGATACAGTAAAACTGGTCCCTAGGTGTACATGTCCTTAACTGGCAAAGAAAGAAAGAAATTATGATAGACCCCATTTTTTCACATTCTAAGGCACCCCACAGGTGCTGCTGATTTTTCCCCCCTTAAATAGCTGGTGCTACCACCATCATTGATTGGCAGATAATCTAATTAGGTGCTGGTTTATGTGATTCATATACCTAATATTCTGAGTACTACATTAAAAAAGAAATACAACTTAATTTTTCATAGGGCATTGGTTTGTTTTGCTACACAGCAAACAGCTGATTACATGGAAGGCACAGCTTTGATTGGCTGTAAAAATTAGGATCTCATTGTACTGTGCAATAGCTTGTCAAATACAGCTGAAGAAAACAGGCTGCATATACATAAACACATAAAATCCCCAGGGGAGAAATTATCACCGTATTTGGGCATTTTTTGTTGAATCTTTGTGCTGAATCTCACAAATCACATCCAGTCTTGAATACCAACAGCTTAAACAGGAAAAAATGTTCTTCAGAAACTATTTATAATACACATTTCTTAAAATGTTAACTTTCAGGTTTGCACCAAGATTTAATGTAACTGGCACGAGACTTTTAAGTCAAGGCTCTCTCGTATCTCTAGGCTACATACAGTGATCCACAGAAGTGCTGGATTTGTTGTTTACATAGACGTGATGCAGCTGTAGTTCTGTGGAAGTCAAAATCACACCAGTGAAAACAAAGGAATCAGGCCCATATTGATTAAGCAGATTAAAATCATTCCTTTAGAAGTTCAGGAAATGCTTAATAAACACCTGATAAGCAGGAACAAACAGTTTTCTCCTGGACTAGCTACCTAATTTAAAATGTATATGCCCTGGGTATCTCTAAAATCTAATGCAGAACAAGTTTGTTGTATTTGTGAACAACATGAAGGGCAAAAGGATTTTATAGAGTTTTGTCATATCTGAACAGTGCATCAGTGATTGCAGTCATTGTTAAAACTCTGTAGCTACCTGCAACTAAACAATACTCTCACAATACATACAGTAGCAGGGCATCATAAATCTAGGCATACAGAAGTTTAAGACTTGAAGATCTAAGGAAAGAAAAAAATTCTTTGGCAGAAGAGAAAATATTTGTAGAGACTTTCTATACAAAGCCAAGACCTCTCCCCTTCCAATTGCCTCTAGAAAGCACAAAGAATGTTCTATGTGCTCTACCTTTCACAAACAGGTAGTAATATTTGTTAGATTCTTTTAGAACCTATTCCATCCAAATTGGTGCCTCTGCAGACCCTCAGCAGCTGGGGTTTGTGCCAGGAAAGAAAGAAGTGCAGCAGGTAAGCTGTAAAACCACACACGTAGCAAATCAATTCTGCACTGACTTGGGCAGCAGAGCACTGGGAGGAAGCTGTCATGGGAAGGCCAAAGCTGGGGCCCCATTGCTATGGAATAATTTCACTGTGTTGTAAACCTGCCACACACAAGGAAGCAGAGAGACCAGAGATACATCCCAAATGAACCCAATCCACAGAATCCCTCCTTCATAAAGTGCCCATCAATGCTGCAGCTGGAATCTGCCCAAGTCAGGATGGTTTCATGCTTCAAGAGAAGCGGACACAAGGGTGCAGATGCAGAAAAGAAGAGCGGCATGATGGTGGCCTTTATTGTTCAAAAGGCTGCATCAACTGAAAATATTTCTCCAGCAAGTGTCAGGACTTCTGATTTCATTAGAAAATTCAATGGATTTAATGTGTTGATGTGCATGATTACTCTCTCTGTTTTCAGTTTTCAGTCTGTGAGCCGTACATTTACAAATGTAAAACAGCAGAAGTATTTTGCCATTTGGAAGACATCAACATCTACAGCAGCTTGGTCTTCATTTGCCCTGCATCTTTTCCTATCCTTTAGTCTTCAGAGTGGACAGAGAGTGCTACCAGGTTGCAGGGGTGACATTTTGCTTATGCACAGGACAGATGACAATAAAAAAGACAATATAGCTATATACTTGGCAAACGTGGATTTTTTTTCCCTTTGCTGTATGAGTGGTTCAGCTTCACAGAGTGATGATTTTCCATTTGCTTTTTAAAAGCTAGAATTGTCTTGAAGCTATCTAGCCATTAAATTTCCTCAGTACATATATGAATTCACAGATAATATAACTAGAAGAGAATGGAAAAAAATAGCACAGTTTGATTTCTTTTTTGTTGCTGTTGACTTGTTTCCAGATCTCTTCTTGTGTTTCTAACAGTTTCAGCTGGAATATACAAAGATAATGATGTACACTGCTAAGGTACCTAAAGAGATTTCCTATTACAAGGAGCCTTAGACAGTAAACATAATGAGTCTGCAAGTGATTTCTCACTGGAAGTGAACGGTTCCAGAGTCCTTGACTTAAGTGTGGGATTGTTTTGTCACGATGGCCAAACCCATCACAAGTACATAAACTGATAAAGGGCATAATGACTACATAATTATGTCCAGAAAACTATTTACACTCACCAATGCAATCTATGTAAGATCAGCCAAGGCTGTCACCAGATGTTCCTTGTCCCACGTGCCACGGCTTGACTGTACTGTAACTAATTCAGCTGAAAAGTCTCTGCAAGAACTGTGTTTTCAGCATAATTTCAAGCTTGCTTTCAAATACCAGAAATCATTACTGATTTCTTAAAACACCCCAGACAGATGTGAAACTCTTCAGTTAAAGCATGCCACATAAAAATTACATTTATAAGCATTAAAAGAGCATTCTCAAAGTTACGATTACAGCTAGACCTTTGGGGTTCAGGGACTTCACACATACAGCATGGAGGCTTCAGGCCTTATTATTTAAAGCATTTCTCCTAGACCATGCTGCAAGTGCAGTGACACAAAAGAAATTCAAGTTTCTGCACCAAGCTGCAGTAGTATTTATCCAGTTAGCCATCCACAGTATGAACAAACAAACCAATCAATCTTTCCCACAGTATTTTACAACTCATCCTTCATTTCTTTATAGCATACCAGACCAAAGACCCACTATACTCTTACTGTGAAGAGAGATGCCTTTAGTTACATAAAGTTTGAAGTCCATTTCAAAGGGAATTTTATCAGAGTCAGATACTCACAAGCATGAAGTTAAGATACAAATAAAACAGAACATATTTTACCATAATATACCACTTTGCTGCAACATCTGCAGAAAGAACACACTGAAATGCACTTCCAAACTACTCTAAACCTAGTTCTGGACAATACCAGCCTGAGACAAAATGAGGGCTGTTACAAATTATGGTTCTGGTTTCCAGAGGTATTGACCACTAACACCTATATTTAACTTCAGGTAGATTTATGTTCAGCATGGCTGAAAATTGGGCTCTAAATTAGAGAAGTCTTTTAGCCTGGGTATCATCCCCTTAAGTGCCATCCACAAATTATATAGTGATAGTTCTTCCCATAGGAAAATCTGCCTTTGGAATATTTTAAGATAGAAGCACAGGCCAATGGCAGCCCTCTTACAAGCTGCATACTCATGCAAGGAGGGGAAGGAAGGATTTATTTGGAATCTTCTAATTGACCTCAGTGGAATTGGGCCTGGACCCCTTGAAACAGCTATGAAAAGTAGTTATGAAGCATGAATAGTACCCAATCTAAAACATTAATGTCTAGGTAATATTAAAAGTAACTTGTTTAAAAACAGCAGGAAGGGGAGGAGCAGGAGCCCAGCTGCAGTAAAGACTAAATTACTCCGAGTTTCTGTTGGTCTTTTTTGTCATTAGTCTTTAAACAGTTGCAGAAACAGAAACTGCTGTTTTTCATCAGACTTCTTCTTCCCCAGCACTGAGCCAAGCATTAGCAATACACTTAATTTTCACCTCAGTACCACACTACCCTAATTTTTAGACTAATGTGCCAGCATATCACAGCTTCATCCTTTCTCAGGAGTGACACAGGTAAGTAAAGACATTGCAAAAGTTAAAAAGAAAGCCTCTCAAATGAATGCATTTTGCAGGAAGCAAGCAGGAAGGTATCCAAAGCCAGAGGATGCGTTCAGAAGAAGGATTCAATCCCAAGATGTCACAAAATGTTCTCCTTCAACACAGCATGGCAGAAACCTCTCCTTAATGCTACAACAGATGCTCTAAATACACCACTTAAGAGCTGGATCTGGGAACGTGCAAATCTACCCATAGTGTGAGAGCCCACACTGTGTGAAGGGCACAGCTGCCAGAGAAGTTAAGAGCTTCTAAAAATCCTGTTTAATTTGTTACCAGTCAAATCCAAGGAAGATAATAAGAAGCTCAACCAAGTCTTAAAAACACCTTCCTTCCACCCTTCCTGGACTTACCTTTACTCCAAACTTTTGTCTGCCTGCACCATTCCAACAGCACAACAGGACAGGGAATGGGGGGCTGCAGTCAGTTATCATTACAAGTTGCCTCTGCTGCTCCTGCCTCCTCAGGAGAAGAGCTCCTCAGACTCTCCCCCTGCTCAAACATAGCATCTCTTTCACAGCAGTCAGTCCTCCACAAACCGCTCCAGCCCCACCAGTATACCTGTTCCAGCACAACTCCTCTCTCTATAAGTCCATAAGTCTCACCAGGAGTCTGCTTCAGTGCAGACTTCCCTCAGAATCATGGCCTCCAGGTGTTCAGGCACCTGC
The DNA here is from genome assembly GCF_026170545.1 of Melanerpes formicivorus. Classification (NCBI taxonomy): domain Eukaryota; kingdom Metazoa; phylum Chordata; class Aves; order Piciformes; family Picidae; genus Melanerpes; species Melanerpes formicivorus. The sequence continues at coordinate 144,935 of NW_027142743.1, read as the reverse complement.
TCCAACATTACATTCCCCACAGGTGCTGCTGATTTTCCCACTCTTAAATAGATGGTGCTACCCCCATCACTGATTGGCTCAGCCATGGTCAGAGGAGTTCAGACACCTGCTCCAACATTAAATTACTCACAGGTGCTCCTGGTTTTCCCCCTCTTAAATAGATGGTGCTACCACACACCCCCCACACCCCCCCTCCAAGTTTCTAGCAACTTCTCACAGGGTCCACCTCTGCAGCCTTCTGCCTGCTACCAAAACCCCACCACACAAACTCAACACACACCTTTGAACAGGTGAATGTTGTATTAGATCCTTTCAAAGGTGGAGGAGTCATCTCAGAACTAGAAAAGCCACCTTTTCAATAGGTAATGTTGCAGCTCAGCTTTTGACCAGAAAAGATCCTGCAAGAGTACATGATGCCAATGCTGCCTTCCCTGACTTTGGCTACCTGCAGTTTTTCATGGATGCATTTAAGACAAGCCCTTTGGGAAGATGAAAAGCAAAGCATTTTGATTTGAGAGTTTTGTTTCAGTGTCTTGTGAAAGCTATACTCTCAATACCTTGTGTCCTTGTATTGAATTTGCACTCCTTGCTTGGGTTATATCATACAGAGACCACTGCAACCTGTTGCTCACTCACATCAAGTGTTAATCAAACAGAACTGCTTTACTTTCTTGATTATTTTTCAGCCAAAGAAAGATTGTTTAGTTCCTTTTTTTGCAGGGGGAGAGATTTGTCAGGAAAACACTAAGCCTCCACTAAAACATACCTCACAAACATTTGTCAAGTAGACTGCTTTTTATTTTTTAAGGTTTGTGCCCAGTCAAGAATCTTTGATGTAGTCAGCAAGACTTAGCTTCTGCTTAGAAGACCTACTGACAAATAGCCAAACACAGAGCAGAGGGAAAAAATCCTCTCCTGGATGGCACTGGACTCTTAATCTGTTTTATGAGCCTTAAACACTACAATTCTTTGCACAGTAGAAATTTCAGAAGATCTAGAAACTCCTTTTTTTCCAGCCTTAGGTGGCATTTCTAAACCTCATGTTTTGCCCTTCATGAATAGTTTTAACCAGCACAAACCTTTTGAGGCTTTTGCTTACATCTCTCCTTTGTCAAGGAAGAAGCAAAGCTGTGAATCAGATCCCATGTGCATAATCACACACCTGTACGAACTAATCACATCCATACAAAGCATTCAGTTCAAACATTGCTGTAGAGGGAATGCTTAGCCTTAAAAACTCTGCCATTTGGACTAGCAACTTTGAATACATCTCATGAGCAATCCAGCTGCACCAGTACCATTTTGTTTACTTCTTTTTAACTCAAATCAGGGGACATGAACAACCTAACAGTGTCTGTAATAAGCCTGCTGTTTACTTCACCTTTTGTCATTACTTCTCATTTGGTTTCACATTTTTGTTCTAAGAAGATGTGTATTTTTTAAAGGTGTTTTTAAGAAATGGATCAAATCTTGGAAGTTTAGAGTAGTAGCCTCTCCCAAATTCGTTAGCCTGTACAGAGCCATCACCCATCCTCAATAATGACAGCTGGGTGGGCTGGACTTGCCACTGAGCCTGGAAGGCCCCATTTACAGCACAAATTGGCCACCTTTGATTTTAGCCAGAGTCATGGCCAAACCCGGGGGCTCACCATGCAAGTGGAAGGGTGGTGGCGAGGGGTGAGGGGTGACGGAGGTGCTAGGGACATGAGGGACACTGGGGTGTGGGGCTACACAGGGTGGGGAAGCTGCAGGGAGTGGCCGGCCAGCCGTTATGACGGATGCCCCGCGGGGATGCGCAAGCGGCCGCGTTACCGTGGACACATCCAAACACTTGTGCCGACCACGGCAAGGGCCGCCGTCAGAGGGCGTCCGGATCGGTAAGGATGGAGCCGCCGCTCCGCTTCTCTCGGCACAGCTCTCCCCCTTGCGGGCTAACCAGGGTAATCTGCGTCTCCCGAGCTAGCGCTAGCCTCTCTCCTTCCAGGGGAGGTGGCCCTGGGAAGGAACGGAGGGCTCCTGCCCAATCCGTCTACCTCCATGTTTAACGGCTTGGGGAGTAACGACCGAGCAGCTTTTGCTTATCTTCACCTCACCCAAATTCACATCCCAGACACAGCACGTTCTAGGGAAACCAATACATTTAGTCCAATCATCTCCTCTGCCACCTAGCCCAAATCCCCTCTTCCTTTCTGTCACCAAAAGTCAACCTCTTTAGATGTCAGCCATACACTCAGCTGTCTCATCACCAACTGCACATTCCCAGGTTCACAGATTGGCTTGGAAGGGACCCTCAAAGATCACCTTGTCCAGCCCACTGCAGCAAGCAGGGACACCTCCAAACAGATCAGGCTGTCCCCTCCCTGCAGCTTCCCCACCCCATGGAACCGCACATCCCAGTACCCCCATGGCCCCAGCATCTTCCCCACCATTTGTCCCTAGCAACCACTGCCTGCCACCGCCCCTCCACTTGCAATGTGCTCAGCGATTTAGTCTCGTGACAAATGAGTAAGGACCTTACCTAAAACCCTTTGCTAAACCTATTTTACAATTTTTATTATTTTTTTTAAATCATGTGCATCAGGTTGTGTTTGGGTCCTGCTGAACAGCAGGGGTCCAAGGTGGGCAGAAATTACTCCTTGCACTCAGTGGTCTTAGATGCAAGTGGTAGCAAGAAGGGTTATTATGAATAGGGACTTCCCTTCTGGTATTATATACAAGTAAGACACCTTCCAGCAGGTTCAGTTTCTTCTGTTTGGGAAATATTGAACTAAAAGTATTCTCAGGGAGGTGAGTAAGGTCTGAGCTGGAATTACTAAGATGCTGTGAAACTCTGGAAGTGAGAAGCTGATCTGCCCTGGGCATCCTTTATGTCTCTGAGCAGGATGCATTTCTCTGTGCCTCATTTCCTTATCCACATTTTCATGCAAAGGATACTTCTGTCCTCTGCTTGGCCTATTTCAAAATGTCTTTGACAATGAACATGTAGAAGTATAATAGCAACCTGGTCTCAGACTGCATCATTTCATTCTATTGTAATAACAGTAATAAATGTGCTAAGCACAAACAATGTGCTCGCTGTAGAAATAGATTTAATACATTTAACTGGGTTTTGAAATTGGTTCTCCACGGATGGACACCCATTCTTGTTTAGACCAGAAGTGGCAGCTCAGATGGTGCTTTGGAAGATGATAGAATACCTGTCATCCTCCTACTAGGACAAAGTGGAGAAGGAACATTAGATTCCCACTCCAGGCCTGTGAAAAGAATATTCTTTGTTTTTTTCAGGGACTTGAATTTTATTTCATTATGTTTCCTTCTCTTCATTTAATTTAATAATACCTTCCAAATCTATTTATCCAAATGTGTCTGTTTTGTGCTCAGGGAAATACAATCTGAAAAGAAAATGTAACTTTGGTTTTTTTTCTCCAGTAAAGTTAGAAGAATGAAAGGCAACTGATTGTAAAAAACTGCCACTCAATGTCATCTTGTTTCCTGATAAAATACCTGCTACAGCATTCCCAGTAATCATTCCTTGAAACAAAGCAGAGCTTTCCTGGCTAATGAATAGAGACACATTTATTCATATATAGGATGTCCATCATTCTGATTCCTTTGTGTTTCACAAATATTAGTAAGCTGATCCCTGTGGCACTGAAAAGAAGTGAAGTCATATTAGCCCCAAGAGGCACAGAAATCGCATGGTCTGCCCAGTTTTACCAGAGAGATCCATGTCAAGTGTCATTAGAATGAAAACATTTCAGCAGTTGTTCTTATCACAGTACCTCACCGATAAAAACCTGCCTGTGTCACCCAATATTACTAACCTTAGACATGAAATATCCTCAGGCAGGCAACAGGAATATCTAACTAGATGAAAATGGTATCCTGTTCATTTACAAACACATTCTTTGACTTCTTTCCCTTTCATTTCCTGAGCCTTTATATGATACTTGAGTTATATTTCCAAGCATGTGCCTGCAGCCATGTTATTTTAAACTAACACTGAGGTTGTCATCTAATTGCATACCTTCAAGAACCTGAATTGTAAGCAGCCTGCTAAACAAGATGAGGGCTGCTGCATTTCAGGGTGGCCACACTGCTCATTTTGTCCCTGCACTGGTTTCAGGAACTAGAATACTGTAATACATGACATTAGAATCAATACATGAAGTCTTTTATCAGGTATGTTCTCTTTATGGTGCCTAGGCCTTAAAAGGTCATTAGTGACATCTGTGCAAATTGGTGGCATTGCCAGGATATCCAAGCTTAAGCTTGCAAAACTATTTAGGAATCACAGATTAAATCCTGTGGTGACCGTATTCAGATGTGACCCCTGACAAACTTTTAGGGGCATTCTCTGGACACCAGTAAAAGTGAGGCCTTTAAAGTGTTTTGCATCAGCTTTTCTCTAACAAATTCATTAGGGCTTTTGCCAGCTGACTGAAATGCTAAGCATGGCCAACAATATGGAAACTCCAATTTTCTTGCTGTTTTGAAAGAATATGCAGAAAATGGAATGTAAAATATATGCTGCATTTGCATTTCCTCATCCTAACTCTAAGCTCCAGCTCTGTAACTGCTTGTTTGCATGGCTAATGTTATGTGACTCGGATACTACTCACTCCTATAAAATCCAGAGGCTGCACGTGTGTGTTTGCAGGACTGTGACCACGAGGAATACTCGCTCAATGTAGTAACTACCAGCTGAAAAACCAAATAAAAATCCACTCTAGTTGTGCCCATTTAGAGTCAAACATTGAAAAATAGCTTAAATATGGTATTTTGGAATGGAAATGTTATACAAAGTCTGCAGACTGTGGAATTCTGTGAGCTCTTTAGTCCCTCTGTAACGAGGCTATTACACAGCATCACTCAGAATGAGGTTGAAAATAATGCAGCTGCTCTTGCAGCTGCAGCAAGAACTCAGAGAAGCCAGGATGCAAAGCAGGCCTTGCTCAAAGTCCCTGCCTTTGGCCTTCTCTTGTGGGCTTTTTCTTCCCCTTATTTATTAGCTTCATTCCAGCATCCTCTGAGATGATGTCTTGCTGGAAATAACTGAGGGGTAAAGCTTTAATGGCTTTACTTAACCTCACCAATGAAAAACCTGAAATCTACTGGTTTCTGCAAACTCTGACAGCAGCAAGTGTTGGGTTTGTTGGTTTTTTTCCCAAATGAACTCATCAGGGTTGGTTCACAATAAGACAGTAATGGTCAAAACTAAAATACAGCCATAAAAAAGGCAGCAAGGTATTTGACAGTTAGGTATACAGGTATGCAAGAACACCTTCCTGCTCCTGGGATTTAAAAAGACATTTATGCCCTTGGGCAGGAACTGATGAACTGTTGGGCTTCCACCTCAAAATGTTTGTCTGTCAGGTGGCTTGCAGGCAGGTTTGCAGAAAGGTACAAGTGCAGCACTCAGCCTTAGGCTTCCTTTTCCACAACATATGGAGGGTGACAGGAATGAATTGCAGCAGCAGATGGCTGAGCCCTGGCTAAACCCACTTTGGGATTTTGGTAACCCCAGAGAGATTTGCAACCATCCTCACCCCGTTCCTTAACTCTCAAGTTTGGGGTGAATAACTGACACCTTGGTTCTTGTTGGTTCTTTCATGGACAGGTTGATACTGGGTAAAACCAGGTTTAAATCATTTTGAAACAAAGCTTTGCACACAACTGAAAACCAAGGTGAATAAATGACGTCACCCAGCCTTTCACAGACACCTTGCAAGACCTTCAGAAGCATAGCTCCCAGGGCAATTGACAACAGCAGATGATACAAAGAAGTAAAGCACCATCATTCACCTCCCAAATCTGGACGTACCATAGACTGTTAATTCAATAGATCTGGTTAGTGGCCCAAAGTGACACATCCTCAGGATACAAAAGCAATGGTAAACCTTTCCTCCTGCTCAAATCTAAATTTCAGAGCTAAGAGAACCCCTTGGAAGGTCTCTTCTAGTGGCAAGGTTCCTAACGGGATGTTTGCATCCCAGATGGATCATACCAAACAATTCCCAAGTTTCTCCTGCCAAAATCAACTGGATCAAAGGAATTTGAGACAGTTTTCTTTTGACTGATGTAACGTCTTCACCACCTTAATCCACATCAATATTCAGGTTGCAATACCTTGCATCCATTGGAGCTTTGCAGAATTTTCTCAGGGAGGTCATAAAAGCAAACATGAGAGTAGTGTAACTGAAAGGTTACAAAAGCATGGGCTACAGAATCAGCGTTGGTCTGTGGCAGCATTGGCTCCTGCCCCAATGCAGTTTACAGGAAATAAAGGTGAGAAGCAACCACACATTTCATAAAATGGACAAAAACATCTTAGAAGCAGCTGCTGGATCAGACTTTTGGTGGTTGTTTTTCCAGTGGCTCCAAACTGCCACTGGGTTTCCCTTAGCTGTCACTGCCCTTACAGATTTCTGCTGTCACATATCAGCATGTCAAAGCCCACATTTGCTCACAGATCCTGAATGGGAAATTTGTACCCACAGCAATGGTGCTATGGACCTTTCTATTCATCAAGGCAAGGAAGGAAAATTTCCTTACTGTTCCTGTAGCACTCCAAGGTTAAATTTCATATAGACAAAAATAATGCAGCAGAGGTAAGAAACATTGCCAGAGATTACAATCATTGCTCAAAGGGCAATTTCTTCACTGTAAAATGAAGACACCAAGCTGAAAGAAGAAATTAAAACCAGAAGCCATACTAAAAAACCAAAAGCTGCCAAAGAACTGCCTTGAATGTTCATCTTGAGCTATTTCAGCCAGTCCTTTTTCACAACCTTTTCTTTCCTGCTAACTTTTATGCTACAGCTCTACTGCCTGCACAAAGTTGCTGAATTGGAGCTCTGCCTGTCAGGAGCTCTCATCTGTGCGTGCTTTAGCTCTCAGTTTTTAGTGGATCTGCTTCAGCTTCCACTATTAAACCATTGCATGTCAAATTACAAAGCCATTAGGGTGAAATGCACAGTTGTAATACACAGCTTAAAAAAACCCATCAGAAACCTCTCTCTACATTTTCTAGGTTTGGAATGATGACTGTGGTGGGGTGGAGGGGGTAAGGCCAAGAAGCCTCCTCCCTTCCCCCTTGTAAAGTAAAAGGGAAAGAAACTTGAAGGGAAAGGAAAAAAAACTCACAAGCTGAATTAGCAAAGCAGTGGAGCTATATTTACAAAGCAATGTAGGGAATGCAGGGGAATATTTACAAATTTACAATATCTACAATATATACAAAGATATACAACAGAGCAACACAGAAATGAGAGTGACCCCCCTCGGCAGAGGGGTCCCCCACCTCCGCTCTCCCCTCTCTTCCCCCCCTTTCCCCAGAATGGGATAGAAAGAGAAAGAAAAGAGAGGAAAAAAAAAGTTAGAAGCAGTTCGTGTTAATTGGAAGGGAGTTAATATACCGGCCTTTATCTGTCTTCAAGGCCGAGGCCTTGGCAGAAAGCCCAGCGCAGAAAGCTGCTGCACGAAGAAGAGGCGGAAGCAAGACTGACAGAAAAGTCGTGGAAATGTCCAGTTCACTCCCAGTTCCGAAGGTGCTTCCTCCCACTCTCCCAATGAAATTAGTTTAGACTATTCCTTCCGTTTACCAACTTCCGTCCACCATATTCCCTTTCTTAAGGGGGCAACGTCAACCGGCCACAGTCCACCCCTTCTAAACAATTTCATTGGTTGTTCATACTGTCCATCCAATCCAAAACGATATTTACAGTTCATGAGTAAAGTTCATAGTCCATTCCGGCTATGCTCAGATGTAGATGATTCAAAAGTCCAAGAAAATCAGAAAATGAGAAAAATGGAAAACAGTTCATTTCTTCGCCGATGAAGCGAAGAAAAGGGAAAAAGGGATTCTCAGGGTCTCTTAGTTGACTCAGGGCTCTCAGGGATCTCAGGGTTCGTGCACCGTAGATTCCTCGTTGATTCTTCCTTTGGACGCGATGTAGCTGTACAACAGTTCGAAATTAACCTCTTTCAGCTAAAGTTAAATTTCTTTGTGGAATACACTGAATTTCACCATTCTCTTGCATTACCCAATAAGTGTGACCCGGACCTTCAGCTGAAACCACCCCTCGGACAGGTTTAGTCTCTCCTGAGGGTGAAAATACCCAAACAGTTTTACCTAACAGGTTCTTTTCTCTAACAACAGGAACTCTATCACCTTCTACTTTCCGTAGCAAATCTGAATGTGCAGGTCCAGCTCGGTTCACTGAACCTCTACTATTTACCAGCCAGGTTGCTTGTGCTAAATGTTTTTCCCAGTTTTTCAAAGATCCACCCCCCATGGCTTTAAGAGTGGTCTTCAACAAACCGTTGTAGCGTTCAATCTTCCCTGAAGCTGGTGCATAGTAGGGAATATGGAATATCCACTCAATACCGTGCTCTTTTGCCCAGCTCTTTACAAGGTTGTTCTTGAAATGAGTTCCGTTGTCTGACTCAATCCTCTCTGGAGTTCCGTGTCTCCACAGGATCTGTCTCTCCAGACCGAGAATGGTGTTGCGTGCAGTTGCATGTGGAACTGGATAAGTTTCCAACCATCCAGTGTTTGCCTCTACCATAGTAAGCACGTATTGCTTACCAGAACGAGAACGTGGTAGAGTGATGTAGTCAATCTGCCAAGCTTCACCATACTTGTACTTGGACCATCTGTCACCATACCACAAGGGCTTAAGTCGTTTTGCCTGCTTAATAGCAGCACAAATGTCACAGTCATGGATGACTTGTGTGATAGCATCCATGGAAATGTCTATGGATCTGTCACGAGCCCATTGGTATGTTGCATCTCTGCCTTGATGTCCTGATGAATCATGAGCCCACCGAGCTAAGAATATCTCACCTCGGTGTTTCCAGTCGAGATCAAGATTAGAGTCCATGTCTACTTGAGACACTCTTGCAGCTAGATCTGCCTGATGGTTGTGCTGCTGTTCCTCAGTAGCTTTGCTCTTAGGAATGTGAGCATCGATGTGTCTCACTTTCACTGGAATTCTCTCGATTCGATCAGCAATATCCTGCCATAGGTTGTCTGCCCAAATGGGTTTTCCTTTCCTCTGCCAACCACTCTTCTTCCAGTTCTTTAGCCAACCCCATAGAGCATTGGCTACCATCCATGAGTCGGTGTAGAGATAAAGCTTTGGCCATCTCTCATGTTCAGCCATGTCGAGAGCTAGCTGGACAGCTTTTACCTCTGCGAACTGACTGGATTCTCCTTCTCCATCTTTCGCCTCTGCAACTCGGCGTGTTGGACTCCACACTGCAGACTTCCACCTTCGCTTGTTCCCAACAAGACGACAGGAACCGTCTGTGAACAAAGCATATTTCTTTTCATCATCAGAAAGGTCATTGTAAGGAGGAGCTTCCTCAGCACGAGTTACTTTCTCCTCTGGAGGTTTGGCACAGTTGATACCTTCAGGCCAACTTGAGATCACCTCCACTAGACCAGGTCTTTCAAGATTTCCCATTCGAGCTCTCTGTGTTATCAGAGCCATCCACTTAGACCAGGTTGAGTCTGTGGCATGATGTGGTGTGGAGCCTTTGCCTTTGAACATCCAATTCAAAACTGGTAATCTGGGAGCTAGAAGAAGTTGTGATTCAGTTCCGATCACTTCAGAAGATGCTTTCACTCCTTCATAGGCAGCTAAAATTTCTTTCTCTGTTGGAGTATAGTTAGCCTCTGAACCTCTGTAACCTCGACTCCAGAAACCAAGAGGTCGTCCACATGTCTCACCTGGAGCTTTTTGCCACAAGCACCAGGTTGGACCATTGTCACTTGCAGCCGTGTACAAAATGTTCTTAATGTCTGGACCATCTCGGACAGGTCCCAGACCCATTGCTTGAATTACTTCTTGCTTTATCTGGTCAAAGGCTGCTTGTTGTTCAGGTCCCCAGTGGAAATGGTTTCTCTTTCGAGTCACTTCATACAGAGGTTTCACAATCTGACTGTATCCAGGAATGTGCAGTCTCCAAAATCCCACTATCCCCAAGAAACGTAGGGTCTCTTGCTTGTTTGTGGGACTTGCCATGGTGGAGACTCTATTTACCACATCCACTGGAATGTGTCGACGTCCATCCTGCCATCGCACTCCCAGAAATTGAATCTCTGTGGTAGGTCCTTTCACTTTGTCTCGTTTGATGGCAAAACCTGCATTCAGAAGAATGTCAATGATTTTGTTACCTTTCTCGAAGACTTCCTCAGCAGTTTTACCCCAGACAATGATATCATCGATGAACTGGATGTGTTCTGGAGCACTGCCCTTCTCCAGAGCATCGTGGATCACTGCATGACAGATGCTTGAGCTGTGAATCCAGCCCATTGGCAGTCTGTTGAAAGTGTACTGGATTCCTCTCCAGGTGAAAGCAAACTGAGGCCTGCATTCCTCTGCTATGGGAATAGAGAAAAATGCATTAGCAATGTCTATGGTAGCATACCATTTGGCCTCTTTGGATTCCAGCTCATACTGTAGCTCCATCATGTCTGGTACTGCTGCACTCATAGGTGGTGTCACTTCATTCAGGGCTCGATAGTCTACTGTCAGACGCCAGTCTCCATTCTGCTTTCGCACAGGCCACACTGGACTGTTGAAAGGTGAATGAGTTTTGCTGACGACTTTCTGACTTTCCAACTGACGAATCAGATTCTGAATGGGCAACAAAGAGTCACGGTTGGTTCTGTATTGTCTGTGATGCACAGTCTGAGAAGCAACCGGCAATTTAATGTCCTGTATCTTATGTTGTCCCACAACTGCAGATTCATCAGAAAGTTCAGGTCTGGCAGACAGCTTCAATTTTTGTCCATCAATTTCTATTGAAGCTACTCCAAAAGCCCATTTGTAACCTCTAGGGTCTTTGAAACGCCCTTCTCTCAGAAAATCAATTCCCAAAATACAAGGTGCATCAGGTCCGGTCACAACTGTATGCTTCCTCCATTGTTTACCAGTTAAACTTATATTAACCTCTACCTTACTTAACTCTTGAGATCCACCAGTGACTCCCAGAATAGTTATAGACTCTGATCCCTGATAATTTGATGGTATTATGGTGCACTGAGCTCCTGTGTCAACCAAGGCCCTGTACTTCCGAAATTGTGAAGTGCCAGGCCACTGGATGTACACATCCCAATAGATTCTGTTATCTCTGTTATCCCTCTCCTCCCCCTGGCGGGAGGCAGGGCACCCCTAGTTATGGGGAACATGCGCACATGTGCATTGCACATATTGTGCAGGGTTATAACTTTGCATGTTATAACTGGAGCCACTGTTGGAGCCATAAGAGTCGTTCTGGGGAACTGTGGAAGTAACAGCTACCCTTCTGGTATTGCTACCTTGGGTTCTGCCACTTTGCAGTTCCCTCAGTCTCCTGAAAAGATTAGAAGTTGGTTGGCCATCCCAGCGGTTCATGTTCTCACCAAACTGATCACGCAGAGTTATCCAAATAGTTCTACGTGATTGCCTTGGTGGTCTGTTTTGGAATGACCTGTTTTGGAGTGACCTGTTTTGGAATGACCTCCTTGGAGGACGTGTATTCCTCACAGATGAAACTTGTACCCACCTGGAGGAAGAATTGAAATTATCCCTTTGTGCCAATTGGTACATGGAATCTTTCAGATCCTTCATGCAATTCTCAATCTTTCCAGACAGAGTTTCAATGGCTGAAACCAAAGAACCACGTGTCATGCTATCCTCCAATTGTCTCATTTGATCACTGAATTGGCCAACCGTAGGAGAAGCTCCACCATAACTTCTTGACACAATTCTGCTTGCCAGAATGTTTGCATAATTGGAAGGAGCAAGTTTGATGATCTTCTTAGCAAGACCAATACCCACAGGAATGTCATCAGGATTCAGAGTTTCATGTTCACCATAGAGTAGCTCTCTAACAGCAAATTCTCTCAAGCGCTTAATTCCCTCATCTATGGTAGTCCAGGGTTTAGGATTCCAGGGAAGATCATCTCGGGAAGGGTATCTCAGGGCAACCGCTATTAAAAGGCGTATCCACAGATTAACCTTACCGAGAGCTTCGCCTAGATGTCTATCTATTCCATTGTTCCTTGAGAGAGTTCCTAACTGAGCTGCTGACTTGTCTCCAACTGTTAGAGCTGAAGCACCTGTATCATAACACCTACTAAGCCAAGCTAGAACTGGCTCCTTATCTGCCCTGGTGAAATCTTTACGGACATTTCGCAATTCCTCGCGGGGCGAAGAACAGTCCGAAATATCATCTTCATCTTCATCTCCTTGAATTCTTTGCCCATAAAATCCTGCTGTCATTCTCCTAAGGATCTCTTTAAGCTGAGAACCACCTTTGCCATCTGCCTTCCTAACTTCATCTCTATCCTGCTTTGATCTCACTAGGATAGCTAGATCATTAAAACAAACCTTCTCTTCCTCCTGAGCAGGATCTTTTGGAGTAGAGGGCCCCTCACCAGGATCAGTCTCCACCTCTTCTTCTCCATCTTTGCCCTTTCCAGCTCTAGTCTTTAAAGGAGCCACCTTAACTGGAGCTGTGTTTGAATTTACAGCCACCTTAATGGAAGCTGACAGGTCCTGAGATAAATCAGCTGCTGGGGCAGTGACTTCCGGTCCCACCGAGGGAGTGGGTGGAAGTGATGTTGCTCCGTTAATGGCCAATGGAGAAGAAGAAGAAGGAGAAGGAGTAGGCGCCATGTTGATACCAGCCGATGCCCTTGGCTGCTTGCTAGAATCAGCAGAAAAGTCATTTAGAGCTGCCTTACCAATTAACTTTTTAGCCTTCTTTTTAACTGACACGGGTTCTCCACAGTCCTCGTCACTAGATGACTCTGGGACTGATCGAGAGCCACGGCGTTTTCTTTTTGATCTAGTTTTAATAACAAAACAAGCTCTGGACACCTTTCTCTCTCGCCGCAAAGAAATCAGGAGATACACGATAATTATCACCAGTAGCAGAATTATAGACATGAAATAAATCACCTTTGGATCCCAGGCATCACCTAAAGTTACTGTCTCCTCAGGTGGAATCTTAAAACCCTTTATCTCAATTGGGAGAGTGGTGGAGGTAACATTCCTGTATCTCACTGGCCATAATAAATTAATACATTTTCCATACCATAATTTAACTCTATACATAACCCACATATAAATTGTCCGCACCAAATATTTACCCAGGTAATCCAAAATCAAACCCAAACAATATCTGTAAACCAGAGCCCCAAAAATTGAAAAGAATAATCGCTCCACAGACCACAATACCTTCATGTTTGCTAATTCAGCTGGAAAACACTAAATCAATCAAATAATAAATGAAACTAATTATCTGCCCCACGTTGGGCGCCAATAAAAAAATGTGGTGGGGTGGAGGGGGTAAGGCCAAGAAGCCTCCTCCCTTCCCCCTTGTAAAGTAAAAGGGAAAGAAACTTGAAGGGAAAGGAAAAAAAACTCACAAGCTGAATTAGCAAAGCAGTGGAGCTATATTTACAAAGCAATGTAGGGAATGCAGGGGAATATTTACAAATTTACAATATCTACAATATATACAAAGATATACAAAAGAGCAACACAGAAATGAGGGTGACCCCCCTTGGCAGAGGGGTCCCCCACCTCCGCTCTCCCCTCTCTCCCCCCCTTTCCCCAGAATGGGATAGAAAGAGAGAGAAAAGAGAGGAAAAAAAAAAATGTTAGAAGCAGTTTGTGTTAATTGGAAAGGAGTTAATATACAGGCCTGGTATCTTGTTTTCAAGGCCGAGGCCTTGGCAGAAAGCCCAGCACAGAGATAGCTGCAGAGCTGCTGCACTGTGGAAAGGCGGAAGCAAGACTGAAGATAGGGTGCTGGAAAAAACCAGTATAGTCCCAGCTCAGAAGGTGCTTCCTCCCACTTCACCAATGAAATTAGTTTAGACTATTCCTTCCGTTTACCAACTTCCGTCCACCATATTCCCTTTCTTAAGGGGGTAACGTCAACCGGCCACACAGGGCTAGGGCTGGAGCTAGGGCAGGGCTGGGGCCAGGCTGGGGCTGGGTTCGGCTCAGGGGTAGGGCTTGGTCCAGGGCTGGGGCTGGGCTGGGGCAGGGCTGGGGCTGGGGCTGGGCTGGGGCTGGGACAGGGCTGGGCCCGAGGCTGTGGCAGGGCTGGGATAGGGCTGGGGCTGGGGCTGGGCTGGGGCCGAGGCTGGGGCAGGGCTGGGGTAGGGCTGGGGCTGGGGCTGGGCTGGGGCTTGGGCTGGGGGAGGGCTGGGGGCAGGGATGGGGCTGGGACTGGGACCGGGGCTGGGGACAGGGCTGGGGCCAGAGCTGGGGCAAGGCTGCGGCCGGGCTGGGGCTGGGTTCGGTGCAGGGCTGGGTCTGGGGCAGGGCTGGGCCTGGGCTGCGGATGAGGCTGGGGTGGGGCTGGGGCTGTGGCTGGGGCTGGGGCTGGGCCGGGGCAGGGCTGGGCCTGGGCTGGGGATGAGGCTGGGGTGGGGCTGGGGCTGGGTCCAGGGCAGGGGCTGGGCTGGGGCTGGGGCTGGGCTGGGTCTAGGGCTGGGCCTGTGCTGGTGCTCTGCTGGGGTGGGCTGGGGACTAGAGCTGGGGCAGGGCTGACGCAGGGCTGGGGCTGGGCTGGGGGCAGGGGCTGGGGCCTGGGGTAGGGCTGGGACTGAGGTTGGGGCCGGGGCTGGGGCTGGAGTAGGCTGGAGGCTGGGCCTTGGGCTGGGGCTGGGGGCAGGTCTGGGCTGGGGGCATGGCTGGGGCTGGGTTGGGGGCAGGGCTGGGGCTGGGGCTGGGGCCGGGGCTGGGGCAGGACTGAGGCTGGGGCAGGGCTGGGGCTGGGGCTGGGGCTGGGTCTGGGGCAGGGCTGGGGCTGGGGCTGGAAGCAAGTCTTGGGCAGGGCAGGGGCTGGGGCTGGGGCGGGGGCTGGGGCAGGGCTGGGGCTGGGCATGGACCGTGACTGGGCAGGGGTAGGGCTGGGGCAGAGCTGGGCTGGGGACGAGGGTGGGGCTGAGGCTGGGGCTGGGGTTGCGGACAGGGCTGTGGCCAAGCTAGGGCTGGGCTGCGGGCAGGGCTGGGCTAGGGCTGGGGCTGGGGCAGGGCTAGGGCTTGGGCTGGGGGCAAGGATGGGGCTGGGGCTGGGGCTGTGGACAGGGCTGGGGCTAGGGCTGAGGTAGGGGTAGGGCTGGGGCTGGACTGGGGCTGGGCTGGGGCTGGGGCTGGGTCCAGGGCAGGGTCTAGGCAGGGTCTGGGGCTGGACTGGGGCCAGGGCTGGGGCAGGACTAGGCTTGAGGCTGGGCCTTGGGCTGGGGCTGGGTTGGCGCAGGGCTGGGGCTGGGGCTGGAACCAAGGCTTGGGCAGGGCTGGGGCTGGGGCTGGAGCCAGGGCTGGGGCAGGAGCCAGGGCTGGGGCAGGGCTGAGGTCTGGCCAGGGGCTGGGGCTGCGGCTGGGGCAGGGCTGGGGCTAGGCTGGGGCTTGGCCTGGGGCTGGGCTAGGTTATGGCTGGGCTGAGGCCGGGGCTGGGGCTGGGACTGGGGCAGGACAGGGCTGGGGTAGGGCTGGGGCTGGGACAGGGCTGGGCTAGGGATGGGCTGGGGCGAAGGTTTGGGCCGGGGATGGGGCTGGGGCTGGGTCCAGGGCAGGGGCTGGGCAGGGGCTGGGGCTGGGCCAGGGCAGGGCTGGAATCAGGGGCTGGGCTGGGGCCGAGGGTGGGGCTGGGGCTGGGGCTGAGGGCAGGGCTGGGCTAGGGCTGGGTCTGGGGCAGGGGCCGGGGCTGGGGACAGGGCTGGGGCCAGAGCTGGGGCAGGACTGAGGCTGGGGCAGGGGTGGGGCTGGGGCAGGAACCAAGTCTTGGGCAGGGCGGGGGCTGGGGCAGGGCTGGAGCTGGGCATGGACCGTGACTGTCATGGGTAGGGCTGGGGCAGGGGCTGGGCTGGGGACGAGGGTGGGGCTGGGGCTGGGGCTGGGGCTGCGGACAGGGCTGGGGCTAGGGCTGAGGTAGGGGTAGGGCTGGGGCTGGATTGGGGCCAGGGCTGGGGCAGGACTAGGCTTGAGGCTGGGCCTTGGGCTGGGGCTGGGTTAGCGCAGGGCTGGTGCTGGGGCTGGAACCAAGGCTTGGGCAGGGCTGGGGCTGGGGCTGGAGCCAGGGCTGGGGCAAGAGCCAGGGCTGGGGCAGGGCTCAGGTCAGGCCTGGGGCTGGGCTGGGGCTGGGCTGGGGCTGGGGCTAGGGCTGGGCTGGGGCTGGGGCTGGGTCCAGGGCAGGGGCTAGGCTGGGGCTGGGGCTGGGATGGGGCAAGGCTGGGGCAGGGGCTGGGCTGGGGCCGAGGGTGGGGCTGGGGCTGGGGTTGGGGCTGGGCTGGGCTAGAGCTGGGCTGGGGCCGGGGATGGGGCCATGAGTGGGGCTTGGCTGGGACTGGAGCTGGGGCTGTGGCTGTGGCTGGGCTGGGGCTGGGGCTGGGTCCAGGGCAGGGTCTAGGCAGGGTCTGGGGCTGGACTGGGGCAGGGCTGGGGCAGGGGCTGGGCTGGGGCCGAGGGTGGGGCTGGGGCTGGGGCTGGGGCTGAGGGCAGGGCTGTGCTAGGGCTGGGGCTGGGGCAGGGGCCGGGGCTGGGGTCGGGGCTGGGGCCGGGGCAGGGGCAGGGCTGGGGCAGGGCTTGAACTGGGGCTGGGTTGGGCCAAGGTTGGGGCTGGGGCTGGGCTGGTGGCAAGGGTGGGGCTGGGGCTGGGGCTGGGACTGCGGACAGGGCTGGGGCTAGGGCTGAGGTAGGGGTAGGGCTGGGGCTGGGTTGGCGCAGGGCTGGGGCTGGGGCTGGAACCAAGGCTTGGGCAGGGCTGGGGCTGGGTCCAGGGTTGGGGCAGGAGCCAGGGCTGGGGCAGGGCTGAGGTCAGGCCTGAGGCTGCGGCTGGGGCAGGGCTGGGGCTAGGCTGGGGCTGGGCCTGGGGCTGGGCTGCGGCTGGGGCTGGGGACAGGGCTGGGGCCAGGCTGGGTCTGGGGCTGGGCTGGGGGCAGGGCTGGGGCTGGGTCCAGGGCTGTGGCTGGGCTGTGGCTGGAGCTGGGCTGGGGCTGAGGGTGGGGCTGCAACTGGGGCTGGATCCAGTGCTGGGGCTGGGCTGGGGCAGGGCTGGGGCTGGGGCTGGGGCTGGGGCTGGGCCGGGGCAGGGCTGGGCCTGGGCTGGGGATGAGGCTGGGGTGGGGCTGGGGCTGGGTCCAGGGCTGGGGCTGGGCTGGGTCTAGGGCTGGGGCTGTGCTGGTGCTCTGCTGGGGGTGGGCTGGGGACTAGGGCTGGGGCAGGGCTGACGCAGGGCTGGGGCTGGGCTGGGGGCAGGGGCTGGGGCCTGGGGTAGGGCTGGGACTGAGGTTGGGGCCGGGGCTGGGGCTGGAGTAGGCTGGAGGCTGGGCCTTGGGCTGGGGCTGGGGGCAGGTCTGGGCTGGGGGCATGGCTGGGGCTGGGTTGGGGGCAGGGCTGGAGCTGGGGCTGAGGTAGGGGTAGGGCTGGGGCTGGATTGGGGCCAGGGCTGGGGCAGGACTAGGCTTGAGGCTGGGCCTTGGGCTGGGGCTGGGTTGGCGCAGGGCTGGGGCTGGGGCTGGAACCAAGGCTTGGTCAGGGCTGGGGCTGGGGCTGGAGCCAGGGTTGTGGCAGGAGCCAGGGCTGGGGCAGGGCTGAGGTCAGGCCTGGGGCTGCGGCTGGGGCAGGGCTGGGGCTAGGCTGGGGCTGGGCCTGGGGCTGGGCTGTGGCTGGGGCTCAGGACAGGGCTGGGGACAGTCTGGGTCTGGGGCTGGGCTGGGGGCAGGGCTGGGGCTGGGGGCTGGGCTGGGGCAGGACTGGGACTGGGGTAGGGGCACGGGCCGAGGCTGGGGACAGGGCTAGGGCTGGAGCTAGGGCAGGGCTGGGGCCAGGCTGGGGCTGGGTTTGGCTCAGGGGTGGGGCTTGGTCCAGGGCTGGGGCTGGGCTAGGGCAGGGCTGGGGCTGGGGCTGGGCTGGGGCTGGGTCCAGGGCTGTGGTTGGGCTGTGGCTGGAGCTGGGCTGGGGCTGAGGGTGGGGCTGGGGCTGCGACTGGGGCTGGATCCAGGGGTGGGGCTGGGCTGTGGCTGTGGCTGGGCTGGGGCAGGGCTGGGCTGGGGCAGGGCTGGGGATGGGGCAGGGGCAGGGCTGGGGCAGGGCTTGAACTGGGGCTGGGCTGGGGCCAAGGTTGGGGCTGCGGCTGGGCTGGTGGCGAGGGTGGGGCTGGGGCTGGGGCTGAGGTAGGGGTAGGGCTGGGGCTGGATTTGGGCCAGGGCTGGGGCAGGACTAGGCTTGAGGCTGGGCCTTGGGCTGGGGCTGGGTTGGCGCAGGGCTGGGGCTGGGGCTGGAACCAAGGCATGGGCAGGGCTGGGGCTGGGGCTGGAGCTAGGTTTGGGGCAGGAGCCAGGGCTGGGGCAGGGCTGAGGTCAGGCCTGGGGCTGCGGCTGGGGCAGGGCTGGGGCTAGGCTGGGGCTGGGCCTGGGGCTGGGCTGTGGCTGTGGCTGGGGACAGGGCTGGGGACAGTCTGGGTCTGGGGCTGGGCTGGGGGCACGGCTGGGGCTGGGTCCAGGGCTGTGGCTGGAGCTGGGCTGGGGCTGAGGGTGGGGCTGGAGCTGGGCTAGGGCTGGGCTGGTACCGGGGGCTGCAACTGGGGCTGGATCCAGTGCTGGGGCTGGGCTGTGGCTGTGGCTGTGGCTGGGCTGGGGCAGGGCTGGGGCTGGGGCTGGGGCTGGGGCTAGGCCGGGCCAGGGCTGGGCTGGGGCAGGACTGGGGCCGGGCTGGGGCTGGGTTCTCTGTAGGGCTCGGGCTGGGGCAGGGCTGGGCTGGGGCCAGGGATGGGGCCGTGAGTGGGGCTTGGCTGGGGCTGGGGCTGGGGCTGTGCCGGGGCAGGGCTGGGCCTGGGCTGGGGATGAGGCTGGGGTGGGGCTGGGGCTGGGTCCAGGGCAGGGGCTGGGCTGGGGCTGGGGCTGGGCTGGGTCTAGGGCTGGGGCTGTGCTGGTGCTCTGCTGGGGGTGGGCTGGGGACTAGGGCTGGGGCAGGGCTGACGCAGGGCTGGGGCTGGGCTGGGGGCAGGGGCTGGGGCCTGGGGTAGGGCTGGGACTGAGGTTGGGGCCGGGGCTGGGGCTGGAGTAGGCTGGAGGCTGGGCCTTGGGCTGGGGCTGGGGGCAGGTCTGGGCTGGGGGCATGGCTGGGGCTGGGTTGGGGGCAGGGCTGGGGCTGGGGCTGGGGCCGGGGCTGGGGCAGGACTGAGGCTGGGGCAGGGCTGGGGCTGGGGCTGGGGCTGGGTCTGGGGCAGGGCTGGGGCTGGGGCTGGAAGCAAGTCTTGGGCAGGGCAGGGGCTGGGGCTGGGGCGGGGGCTGGGGCAGGGCTGGGGCTGGGCATGGACCGTGACTGGGCAGGGGTAGGGCTGGGGCAGAGCTGGGCTGGGGACGAGGGTGGGGCTGAGGCTGGGGCTGGGGCTGCGGACAGGGCTGTGGCCAAGCTAGGGCTGGGCTGCGGGCAGGGCTGGGCTAGGGCTGGGGCTGGGGCAGGGCTGGGGCCGGGGCTGAGGTTGGGGCTGGGCTGCGGCCGAGGCTGGGGCAGGGCTGGGGTAGGGCTGGGGCTGGGGCTGGGCTGGGGGAGGGCTGGGCCTGGGCTGGGACCAGGACTGGGCTGGGGCAGGGACTAGGGCAGGGCTGGGGCTGGGGCTGGGGCTGGGCCAGGGCTTGGGCTGGGCTGGGACCGGGGCTGGGCTGGGGTAGGGCTGGCACAGGGCTGGGGCTGGGGCTGGCCTGGGGCCAAGTCTGGGGCCGGGGCTGGGGCCGGGGCAGGGGCAGGGCTGGGGCAGGGCTGGAACTGGGGCTGGGCTGGGGCCAAGGTTGGGGCTGGGGCTGGGGCTGTGGACAGGGCTGGGGCTAGGGCTGAGGTAGGGGTAGGGCTGGGGCTGGACTGGGGCTGGGCTGGGGCTGGGGCCAGGTCCAGGGCAGGGTCTAGGCAGGGTCTGGGGCTGGACAGGGGCCGGGGCTGGGGCAGGACTAGGCTTGAGGCTGGGCCTTGGGCTGGGGCTGGGTTGGCGCAGGGCTGGGGCTGGGGCTGGAACCAAGGCTTGGTCAGGGCTGGGGCTGGGGCTGGAGCCAGGGTTGGGGCAGGAGCCAGGGCTGGGGCAGGGCTGAGGTCAGGCCTGGGGCTGCGGCTCGGGCAGGGCTGGGGCTAGGCTGGGGCTGGGCCTGGGGCTGGGCTGTGGCTGTGGCTGGGGACAGGGCTGGGGACAGTCTGGGTCTGGGGCTGGGCTGGGGGCACGGCTGGGGCTGGGTCCAGGGCTGTGGCTGGAGCTGGGCTGGGGCTGAGGGTGGGGCTGGAGCTGGGCTAGGGCTGGGCTGGTACCGGGGCTGCAACTGGGGCTGGATCCAGTGCTGGGGCTGGGCTGTGGCTGTGGCTGTGGCTGGGCTGGGGCAGGGCTGGGGCTGGGGCTGGGGCTGGTGCTAGGCCGGGCCAGGGCTGGGCTGGGGCAGGACTGGGGCCGGGCTGGGGCTGGGTTCTCTGTAGGGCTCGGGCTGGGGCAGGGCTGGGCTGGGGCCAGGGATGGGGCCGTGAGTGGGGCTTGGCTGGGGCTGGGGCTGGGGCTGTGCCGGGGCAGGGCTGGGCCTGGGCTGGGGATGAGGCTGGGGTGGGGCTGGGGCTGGGTCCAGGGCAGGGGCTGGGCTGGGGCTGGGGCTGGGCTGGGTCTAGGGCTGGGGCTGTGCTGGTGCTCTGCTGGGGGTGGGCTGGGGACTAGGGCTGGGGCAGGGCTGACGCAGGGCTGGGGCTGGGCTGGGGGCAGGGGCTGGGGCCTGGGGTAGGGCTGGGACTGAGGTTGGGGCCGGGGCTGGGGCTGGAGTAGGCTGGAGGCTGGGCCTTGGGCTGGGGCTGGGGGCAGGTCTGGGCTGGGGGCATGGCTGGGGCTGGGTTGGGGGCAGGGCTGGGGCTGGGGCTGGGGCCGGGGCTGGGGCAGGACTGAGGCTGGGGCAGGGCTGGGGCTGGGGCTGGGGCTGGGTCTGGGGCAGGGCTGGGGCTGGGGCTGGAAGCAAGTCTTGGGCAGGGCAGGGGCTGGGGCTGGGGCGGGGGCTGGGGCAGGGCTGGGGCTGGGCATGGACCGTGACTGGGCAGGGGTAGGGCTGGGGCAGAGCTGGGCTGGGGACGAGGGTGGGGCTGAGGCTGGGGCTGGGGCTGCGGACAGGGCTGTGGCCAAGCTAGGGCTGGGCTGCGGGCAGGGCTGGGCTAGGGCTGGGGCTGGGGCAGGGCTGGGGCCGGGGCTGAGGTTGGGGCTGGGCTGCGGCCGAGGCTGGGGCAGGGCTGGGGTAGGGCTGGGGCTGGGGCTGGGCTGGGGGAGGGCTGGGCCTGGGCTGGGACCAGGACTGGGCTGGGGCAGGGACTAGGGCAGGGCTGGGGCTGGGGCTGGGGCTGGGCCAGGGCTTGGGCTGGGCTGGGACCGGGGCTGGGCTGGGGTAGGGCTGGCACAGGGCTGGGGCTGGGGCTGGCCTGGGGCCAAGTCTGGGGCCGGGGCTGGGGCCGGGGCAGGGGCAGGGCTGGGGCAGGGCTGGAACTGGGGCTGGGCTGGGGCCAAGGTTGGGGCTGGGGCTGGGGCTGTGGACAGGGCTGGGGCTAGGGCTGAGGTAGGGGTAGGGCTGGGGCTGGACTGGGGCTGGGCTGGGGCTGGGGCCAGGTCCAGGGCAGGGTCTAGGCAGGGTCTGGGGCTGGACAGGGGCCGGGGCTGGGGCAGGACTAGGCTTGAGGCTGGGCCTTGGGCTGGGGCTGGGTTGGCGCAGGGCTGGGGCTGGGGCTGGAACCAAGGCTTGGTCAGGGCTGGGGCTGGGGCTGGAGCCAGGGTTGGGGCAGGAGCCAGGGCTGGGGCAGGGCTGAGGTCAGGCCTGGGGCTGCGGCTCGGGCAGGGCTGGGGCTAGGCTGGGGCTGGGCCTGGGGCTGGGCTGTGGCTGGGGCTCGGGACAGGGCTGGGGCTGGGCTGGGGCTGGGGCTGGGACGGGGCAAGGCTGGGGCAGGGGCTGGGCTGGGGCCGAGGGTGGGGCTGGGGTGGGGCTGGGGCTAAGCTGGGCTAGAGCTGGGCTGGGGCCGGGGATGGGGCCGTGAGTGGGGCTTGGCTGGGGCTGGGGCTGGGGCTGTGGCTGTGGCTGGGCTGGGGCTGGGGCTGGGTCCAGGGCTGGGGATGAGGCTGGGGTGGGGCTGAGGCTGGGTCCAGGGCTTGGGCTGGGCTGGGACCGGGGCTGGGCTGGGGTAGGGCTGGCACAGGGCTGGGGCTGGGGCTGGCCTGGGGCCAAGTCTGGGGCCGGGGCTGGGGCCGGGGCAGGGGCAGGCCTGGGGCAGGGCTGGAACTGGGGCTGGGCTGGGGCCAAGGTTGGGGCTGGGGCTGGGGCTGTGGACAGGGCTGGGGCTAGGGCTGAGGTAGGGGTAGGGCTGGGGCTGGACTGGGGCCAGGGCTGGGGCAGGACTAGGCTTGAGGCTGGGCCTTGCGCTGGGGCTGGGTTGGCGCAGGGCTGGGGCTGGGGCTGGAACCAAGGCTTGGGCAGGGCTGGGGCTGGGGCTGGAGCCAGGGCTGGAGCCAGGGCTGGGGCTGGGCTGGGGCTGGGGCTGGGTCCAGGGTGGGGCTGGGGCTGGGCTGGGGCTGGGACTGGGTCCAGGGCAGGGGCTGGACTGGGGCTGGGGCTGGGCTGGAGCTGGGGCCGGGGCTGGGGCTGGGTCCAGGGTGGGGCTGGGGCTGGACTCGGGCTGGACTGGGGCTGGGGCTGGGGCTGGGGCTGGGGCTGGTCTTGGGCTGGCTGGGGCTGGGCTGGGACTAGGGCTGGGTCCAGGGTGGGGCTGGGGCTGGGGCTGGGGCAGGACTGGGGCCGGACTGGGGATGGGGCTGGGCTGGGGCTGGGTCCAGGGCTGGGGCTGGGCTGTGGCTGGGGCTGGGCTGGGGCAGGGCTGGGGCTGGGGCTAGGGCTGGGCTGGGGCTGGCGCAGGGCTGGGGCTGGGGCTGGAACCAAGGCTTGGGCAGGGCTGGGGCTGGGGCTGGAGCCAGGGTTGGGGCAGGAGCCAGGGCTGGGGCAGGGCTGAGGTCAGGCCTGGGGCTGCGGCTGGGGCAGGGCTGGGGCTAGGCTGGGGCTGGGCCTGGGGCTGGGCTGTGGCTGGGGCTCGGGACAGGGCAGGGGCTGGGCTGGGGCTGGGACGGGGCAAGGCTGGGGCAGGGGCTGGGCTGGGGCCGAGGGTGGGGCTGGGGCTGGGGCTGGGGCTAAGCTGGGCTAGAGCTGGGCTGGGGCTGGGGCTGGGTCCAGGGCAGGGTCTAGGCAGGGTCTGGGGCTGGGCCGGGGCAGGGCTGGGGCAGGGGCAGGGCTGGGGCCGCGGGTGGGGCTGGGGCTGGGGCTGGGGCTGAGGGCAGGGCTGGGCTAGGGCTGGGGCTGGGGCAGGGGCCGGGGCTGGGGCAGGGCTGGGGCCAGAGCTGGGGCAGGGCTGGGGCCGGGCTGGGGCTGGGTTCGGTGCAGGGCTGGGGCTGGGCAGGGCAGGTGCTGGGGCAGGGCTTGAACTGGGGCTGGGTTGGGCCAAGGTTGGGGCTGGGCCTGGGCTGGGGATGAGGCTGGGCTGGGGCTGGGGCTGGGTCCAGGGCTGGGGCTGGGCTGGGGCTGGACTGGGGCAGAGCTAGGGCTGGGCTGGGGGCAATTATGGGGTTTGGGCTGGGGCTGGGCCAGGGCTTGGGCTGGGCTGGGACTGGGGATGGGCTGGGGTAGGGCTGGCACAGGTCTAGGCATGGGGCTGGGCTGGGGCCGACTCTGGGGTCGGGGCTGGGGCCGGGGCAGGGGCAGGGCTGGGGCAGGGCTTGAACTGGGGCTGGGTTGGGCCAAGGTTGGGGCTGGGGCTGGGCTGGTGGCAAGGGTGGGGCTGGGGCTGGGGCTGGGACTGCGGACAGGGCTGGGGCTCGGGCTGAGGTAGGGGTAGGGCTGGGGCTGGATTGGGGCCAGGGCTGGGGCAGGACTAGGCTTGAGGCTGGGCCTTGGGCTGGGGCTGGGTTGGCGCAGGGCTGGTGCTGGGGCTGGAACTAAGGCTTGGGCAGGGCTGGGGCTGGGGCTGGAGCCAGGGTTGGGGCAGGAGCCAGGGCTGGGGCAGGGCTGAGGTCAGGCCTGGGGCTGCGGCTGGGGCAGGGCTGGGGCTAGGCTGGGGCTTGGCCTGGGGCTGGGCTGTGGCTGGGGCTCGGGACAGGGCTGGGGACAGTCTGGGACTGGGGATGGGCTGGTGGCCGGGCTGGGGCTGGGGGCTGGGCTGGGGCAGGATTGGGACTGGGTCAGGGGCACGGGCCGAGGCTGAGGACAGGGCTAGGGCTGGAGCTAGGGCAGGGCTGGGGCCAGGCTGGGGCTGGGTTTGGCTCAGGGGTGGGGCTTGGTCCAGGGCTGGGGTGTTCTAGGGCAGGGGCTGGGGCTGGGGCTGGGCTGGGGCTGGGTCCAGGGCTGTGGTTGGGCTGTGGCTGGAGCTGGGCTGGGGCTGAGGGTGGGGCTGGGGCTGGGCTAGGGCTGGGCTGGGGCTGGGGCAGGGCTGGGGCTGGGCCGGGGCAGGGCTGGGCTGGGGCAGGACTGGGGCGGGGCTGGGGCTGGGTTCTGTGTAGGGCTGGGGCTGGGGCAGGGCTGGGCTGGGGCCGGGGATGGGGCCGTGAGTGGGGCTTGGCTGGGGCTGGGGCTGGGGCTGGGGCTGGGGCTGGGCCGGGGCAGGGCTGGGCCTGGGCTGGGGATGAGGCTGGGGTGGGGCTGAGGCTGGGTCCAGGGCAGGGGCTGGGCTGGGGCTGGGGCTGGGCTGGGTCTAGGGCTGGGGCTGTGCTGGTGCTCTGCTGGGGGTGGGCTGGGGACTAGGGCTGGGGCAGGGCTGACGCAGGGCTGGGGCTGGGCTGGGGGCAGGGGCTGGGGCCTGGGGTAGGGCTGGGACTGAGGTTGGGGCCGGGGCTGGGGCTGGAGTAGGCTGGAGGCTGGGCCTTGGGCTGGGGCTGGGGGCAGGTCTGGGCTGGGGGCATGGCTGGGGCTGGGTTGGGGGCAGGGCTGGGGCTGGGGCTGGGGCCGGGGCTGGGGCTGGACTGAGGCTGGGGCAGGGCTGGGGCTGGGGCTGGGGCTGGGGCTGGGTCTGGGGCAGGGCTGGGGCTGGGGCTGGGGCTGGGGCAGGGCTGGGCATGGACCGTGACTGGGCAGGGGTAGGGCTGGGGCAGAGCTGGGCTGGGGACGAGGGTGGGGCTGAGGCTGGGGCTGGGGCTGCGGACGGGGCTGCGGACAGGGCTGTGGCCGAGCTAGGGCTGGGCTGCGGGCAGGGCAGGGGTAGGGCTGGGGCTGGGGCTGGGGCTGGGGCTGGGGCTGGGCCAGGGCTTGGGCTGGGCTGGGACCGGGGCTGGGCTGGGGTAGGGCTGGCACAGGGCTGGGGCTGGGGCTGGCCTGGGGCCAAGTCTGGGGCCGGGGCTGGGGCCGGGGTAGGGGCAGGGCTGGGGCAGGGCTGGAACTGGGGCTGGGCTGGGGCCAAGGTTGGGGCTGGGGCTGGGGCTGTGGACAGGGCTGGGGCTAGGGCTGAGGTAGGGGTAGGGCTGGGGCTGGACTGGGGCCAGGGCTGGGGCAGGACTAGGCTTGAGGCTGGGCCTTGCGCTGGGGCTGGGTTGGCGCAGGGCTGGGGCTGGGGCTGGAACCAAGGCTTGGGCAGGGCTGGGGCTGGGGCTGGAGCCAGGGCTGGGGCTGGGCTGGGGCTGGGGCTGGGTCCAGGGTGGGGCTGGGTCTGGGCTGGGGCTGGGACTGGGTCCAGGGCAGGGGCTGGACTGGGGCTGGGGCTGGGCTGGAGCTGGGGCCGGGGCTGGGGCTGGGTCCAGGGTGGGGCTGGGGCTGGACTCGGGCTGGACTGGGGCTGGGGCTGGGGCTGGGGCTGGGGCTGGTCTTGGGCTGGCTGGGGCTGGGCTGGGACTAGGGCTGGGTCCAGGGTGGGGCTGGGGCTGGGGCTGGGGCAGGACTGGGGCCGGACTGGGGCTGGGGCTGGGCTGGGGCTGGGTCCAGGGCTGGGGCTGGGCTGTGGCTGGGGCTGGGCTGGGGCAGGGCTGGGGCTGGGGCTAGGGCTGGGCTGGGGCTGGGGCTGGGGCTGGGGACAAGGCTGGGGACAGGGCTGGGGCCAGAGCTGGGGCAGGGCTGGGGCCGGGCTGGGGCTGGGTTCGGTGCAGGGCTGGGCCTGGGGCAGGGCTGGGCTAGAGCTGGGTTGGGGCCGGGGATGGGGCCGTGAGTGGGGCTTGGCTGGGGCCCGGGCTGGGGCCGGGGCTGGGGCTGGGGCTGGGGCAGGGCTGGGCCTGGGCTGGGGATGAGGCTGGGGTGGGGCTGGGGCTGGGTCCAGGCAAGGGGTGGGGCTGGGGCTGGGTCCAGGCAAGGGCTGGGGCTGGGGCTGGGGCTACGCTGGGGCAGGGCTGGGGCAGGGCAGGGCTGGGGCTGTGTCCAGGGTGGTGCTGGGGCTGGGCTGGGGCAGGGTTGGGGCTGGGCGGTGGCTGGGGCTGAGATGGGGCTGGGGCAAAGCTGCGCCTGGGCTGGGGATGAGGCTGGGGCCACGGTTGGGGCTGGGGCTGGGCTGGTGGCGAGGGTGGGGCTGGGGCTGGGGCTGGGGCTGCGGACAGGGCAGGGGCTCGGGCTGAGGTAGGGGTAGGGCTGGGGCTGGATTGGGGCCAGGGCTGGGGCAGGACTAGGCTTGAGGCTGGGCCTTGGGCTGGGGCTGGGTTGGCGCAGGGCTGGGGCTGGGGCTGGGGCTGGGCCGGGGCAGGGCTGGGCCTGGGCTGGGGATGAGGCTGTGGTGGGGCTGGGGCTGCGTCCAGGGCAGGGGCTGGGCTGGGACTGGAGCTAGGCTAGGGCAGAGCTGGGGCAGGGCTGGGGCTGTGGCTGGGTCCAGGGTGGTGCTGGGGCTGGGCTGGGGTCAGGGCTGGGGCTGGTTGCTGGCTGGGGCTGGCCTGCGGCTGGGCTGGGGCTGGGACTGGGTCCAGGGCAGGGGCTGGACTGGGGCTGGGGCTAGGCTGGGGCAGGGCTGGGGCTGGGCTGGGGCTGGGGCTGGGTCCAGGGTGGGGCTGTGTCCAGGGCTGGGGCTGGACTGGGGCTGGGGCTGGGCTGAGGGCAGGGCTGGGGCAGGGCTGGGGATGGGTTCGGTGCAGGGCTGGGGCTGGGGCAGGGCTGGGCTGGGGCCGGGGATGGGGCCATGAGTGGAGCTTGGCTGGGGCTGGGGCTGGGCTAGGGCTGGGCTGGGGCTGGGGCTGTGACTGGGGCTGGATCCAGGGCTGGGGCTGGGCTGTGGCTGTGGCTGGGCTGGGGCAGGCCTGGGGCTGGGGCTGGGGCTGGGGCTGGGCTGGGGCTGGGCCGAGGCAGGGCTGGGGCTAGGGCAGGGTTGGGCTGGGGCCGGGGATAGGGCCATGAGTGGGGCTTGGCTGGGGCTGGGGCTGGCGCTGGGGCTGGGCCGGGGCAGGGCTGGCCTGGGGCAGGCCTGGGGCAGGGCTGGGGCTGGGGCAGGGCTGGGGATGGGGCTGGGCTGGGGCTGGGTCCAGGGCTGTGGCTGGGCTGTGGCTGGAGCTGGGCTGGGGCTGAGGGTGGGGCTGGGGCTGGGCTAGGGCTGGGCTGGGGCTGGGGCTGGGCCTGGGTCCAGGGCAGGGGCTGGGCTGGGCCTTGGGCTGGGGCTGGGGGCAGGTCTGGGCTGGGGGCATGGCTGGGGCTGGGTTGGGGGCAGGGCTGGGGCTGGGGCTGGGGCCGGGGCTGGGGCAGGACTGAGGCTGGGGCAGGGCTGGGGCTGGGGCTGGGGCTGGGTCTAGGGCAGGGCTGGGGCTGGGGCTGGAAGCAAGTCTTGGGCAGGGCTGGGGCTGGGGCTGGGGCGGGGGCTGGGGCGGGGCTGGGGCGGGGGCTGGTGCAGGGCTGGGGCTGGGCATGGACCGTGACTGGGCAGGGGTAGGGCTGGGGCAGAGCTGGGCTGGGGACGAGGGTGGGGCTGAGGCTGGGGCTGGGGCTGCGGACAGGGCTGTGGCCAAGCTAGGGCTGGGCTGCGGGCAGGGCTGGGCTAGGGCTGGGGCTGGGGCAGGGCTGGGGCCGGGGCTGAGGTTGGGGCTGGGCTGCGGCCGAGGCTGGGGCAGGGCTGGGGTAGGGCTGGGGCTGGGGCTGGGCTGGGGGAGGGCTGGGCCTGGGTTGGGACCAGGACTGGGCTGGGGCTGGGACTAGGGCAGGGCTGGGGCTGGGGCTGGGGCTGGGGCCGGGCTAGGGCTGGGCTGGGGGCAAGGATGGGGCTGGGGCTGGGGCTGGGGCTGGGCCAGGGCTTGGGCTGGGCTGGGACCGGGGCTGGGCTGGGGTAGGGCTGGCACAGGGCTGGGGCTGGGGCTGGCCTGGGGCCAAGTCTGGGGCCGGGGCTGGGGCCGGGGCAGGGGCAGGGCTGGGGCAGGGCTGGAACTGGGGCTGGGCTGGGGCCAAGGTTGGGGCTGGGGCTGGGGCTGGGGCTGTGGACAGGGCTGGGGCTCGGGCTGAGGTAGGGGTAGGGCTGGGGCTGGACTGGGGCTGGGCTGGGGCTGGGGCTGGGTCCAGGGCAGGGTCTAGGCAGGGTCTGGGGCTGGACTGGGGCCAGGGCTGGGGCAGGACTAGGCTTGAGGCTGGGCCTTGGGCTGGGGCTGGGTTGGCGCAGGGCTGGGGCTGGGGCTGGAACCAAGGCTTGGGCAGGCCTGGGGCTGGGGCTGGAGCCAGGGTTGGGGCAGGAGCCAGGGCTGGGGCAGGGCTGAGGTCTGGCCAGGGGCTGGGGCTGGGGCTGGGGCAGGGCTGGGGCTAGGCTGGGGCTTGGCCTGGGGCTGAGTTGTGGCTGGGGCTGGGGACAGGGCTGGGGCCAGGCTGGGTCTGGGTCTGGGGCTGGGCTAGGTTACGGCTGGGCTGAGGCCGGGGCTGGGGCTGGGACTGGGGCAGGACAGGGCTGGGGTAGGGCTGGGGCTGGGACAGGGCTGGGCTAGGGATGGGCTGGGGCGAAGGTTTGGGCCGGGGATGGGGCTGGGGCTGGGCTGGGCCCCGGGCTGCGACTGAGGCTGGGTCCAGGGCTGGGGCTGGGCAGTGGGTGGGGCTGGGCTGGGGCAGGGCTGGGGCTGGAGCTGGGGCTGGGCTGGGGCTGGGTCCAGGGCAGGGGCTGGGCAGGGGCTGGGGCTGGGCCAGGGCATGGCTGGAATCAGGGGCTGGGCTGGGGCCGAGGGTGGGGCTGGGGCTGGGGCTGAGGGCAGGGCTGGGCTAGGGCTGGGTCTGGGGCAGGGGCCGGGGCTGGGGACAGGGCTGGGGCCAGAGCTGGGGCAGGACTGAGGTTGGGGCAGGGGTGGGGCTGGGGCAGGAACCAAGTCTTGGGCAGGGCGGGGGCTGGGGCAGGGCTGGAGCTGGGCATGGACCCTGACTGTCAGGGGTAGGGCTGGGGCAGGGGCTGGGCTGGGAACGAGGGTGGGGCTGGGGCTGGGGCTGGGGCTGTGGACAGGGCTGGGGCTAGGGCTGAGGTAGGGGTAGGGCTGGGGCTGGATTGGGGCCAGGGCTGGGGCAGGACTAGGCTTGAGGCTGGGCCTTGGGCTGGGGCTGGGTTGGCGCAGGGCTGGGGCTGGGGCTGGAACCAAGGTTTGGGCAGGGCTGGGGCTGGGGCTGGAGCCAGGGCTGGGGTAAGAGCCAGGGCTGGGGCAGGGCTAAGGTCAGGCCTGGGGCTGGGCCTGGGGCAGGGCTGGGGCTAGGCTGGGGCTGGGCCTGGGGCTGGGCTGTGGCTGGGGCTGGGGAGAGGGCTGGGGCTGGGACTGGGTCCAGGGCAGGGGCTGGACTGGGGCTGGGGCTGGGCTGGGGCTGGGCTGGGGCTGGGGCTGGGTCAAGGATGGGGCTGGGCTGGGCTGGGGCTGGGGCTGGAAGCAAGTGTTGGGCAGGGCTGGGGCTGGGGCTGGGGCGGGGGCTGGGGCAGGGCTGGGGCTGGGCATGGACCGTGACTGGGCAGGGGTAGGGCTGGGGCAGAGCTGGGCTGGGGACGAGGGTGGGGCTGAGGCTGGGGCTGGGGCTGCGGACAGGGCTGTGGCCGAGCTAGGGCTGGGCTGCGGGCAGGGCAGGGGTAGGGCTGGGGCTGGGGCAGGGCTGCGGCCAAGGCTGGGGCAGGGCTGGGGTAGGGCTGGGGCTGGGGCTGGGCTGGGGGAGGGCTGGGCCTGGGCTGGGACCAGGACTGGGCTGGGGCAGGGACTAGGGCAGGGCTGGGGCTGGGGCTGGGGCTGGGGCCGGGCTAGGACTGGGCTGGGGGCAAGGATGGGGCTGGGGCTGGGGCTGGGGCTGGGCCAGGGCTTGGGCTGGGCTGGGACCGGGGCTGGGCTGGGGTAGGGCTGGCACAGGGCTGGGGCTGGGGCTGGCCTGGGGCCAAGTCTGGGGCCGGGGCTGGGGCCGGGGCAGGGGCAGGGCTGGGGCAGGGCTGGAACTGGGGCTGGGCTGGGGCCAAGGTTGGGGCTGGGGCTGGGGCTGGGGCTGTGGACAGGGCTGGGGCTAGGGCTGAGGTAGGGGTAGGGCTGGGGCTGGACTGGGGCTGGGCTGGGGCTGGGGCTGGGTCCAGGGCAGGGTCTAGGCAGGGTCTGGGGCTGGACTGGGGCCAGGGCTGGGGCAGGACTAGGCTTGAGGCTGGGCCTTGGGCTGGGGCTGGGTTGGCGCAGGGCTGGGGCTGGGGCTGGAACCAAGGCTTGGGCAGGGCTGGGGCTGGGGCTGGAGCCAGGGCTGGGGCAGGAGCCAGGGCTGGGGCAGGGCTGAGGTCAGGCCAGGGGCTGGGGCTGGGGCTGGGGCAGGGCTGGGGCTAGGATGGGGCTGGTGCTGGGCCTGGGCTAGGTTACGGCTGGGCTGAGGCCGGGGCTGGGGTTGGGACTGGGGCAGGACAGGTCTGGGGTAGGGCTGGGGCTGGGACAGGGCTGGGCTAGGGATGGGCTGGGGCGAAGGTTTGGGCCGGGGATGGGGCTGGGGCTGGGCTGGGGCTGGGGCTGGGCCAGGGCTTGGGCTGGGCTGGGACCGGGGCTGGGCTGGGGTAGGGCTGGCACAGGGCTGGGGCTGGGGCTGGCCTGGGGCCAAGTCTGGGGCCGGGGCTGGGGCCGGGGCAGGGGCAGGGCTGGGGCAGGGCTGGAACTGGGGCTGGGCTGGGGCCAAGGTTGGGGCTGGGGCTGGGGCTGGGGCTGTGGACAGGGCTGGGGCTAGGGCTGAGGTAGGGGTAGGGCTGGGGCTGGACTGGGGCTGGGCTGGGGCTGGGGCTGGGTCCAGGGCAGGGTCTAGGCAGGGTCTGGGGCTGGACTGGGGCCAGGGCTGGGGCAGGACTAGGCTTGAGGCTGGGCCTTGGGCTGGGGCTGGGTTGGCGCAGGGCTGGGGCTGGGGCTGGAACCAAGGCTTGGGCAGGGCTGGGGCTGGGGCTGGAGCCAGGGCTGGGGCAGGAGCCAGGGCTGGGGCAGGGCTGAGGTCAGGCCAGGGGCTGGGGCTGGGGCTGGGGCAGGGCTGGGGCTAGGATGGGGCTGGTGCTGGGCCTGGGCTAGGTTACGGCTGGGCTGAGGCCGGGGCTGGGGTTGGGACTGGGGCAGGACAGGTCTGGGGTAGGGCTGGGGCTGGGACAGGGCTGGGCTAGGGATGGGCTGGGGCGAAGGTTTGGGCCGGGGATGGGGCTGGGGCTGGGCTGGGGCTGGGGCTGGGCCAGGGCTTGGGCTGGGCTGGGACCGGGGCTGGGCTGGGGTAGGGCTGGCACAGGGCTGGGGCTGGGGCTGGCCTGGGGCCAAGTCTGGGGCCGGGGCTGGGGCCGGGGCAGGGGCAGGGCTGGGGCAGGGCTGGAACTGGGGCTGGGCTGGGGCCAAGGTTGGGGCTGGGGCTGGGGCTGGGGCTGTGGACAGGGCTGGGGCTAGGGCTGAGGTAGGGGTAGGGCTGGGGCTGGACTGGGGCTGGGCTGGGGCTGGGGCTGGGTCCAGGGCAGGGTCTAGGCAGGGTCTGGGGCTGGACTGGGGCCAGGGCTGGGGCAGGACTAGGCTTGAGGCTGGGCCTTGGGCTGGGGCTGGGTTGGCGCAGGGCTGGGGCTGGGGCTGGAACCAAGGCTTGGGCAGGGCTGGGGCTGGGGCTGGAGCCAGGGCTGGGGCAGGAGCCAGGGCTGGGGCAGGGCTGAGGTCAGGCCAGGGGCTGGGGCTGGGGCTGGGGCAGGGCTGGGGCTAGGATGGGGCTGGTGCTGGGCCTGGGCTAGGTTACGGCTGGGCTGAGGCCGGGGCTGGGGTTGGGACTGGGGCAGGACAGGTCTGGGGTAGGGCTGGGGCTGGGACAGGGCTGGGCTAGGGATGGGCTGGGGCGAAGGTTTGGGCCGGGGATGGGGCTGGGGCTGGGCTGGGGCTGGGCCTGGGGCTGGGGCTGGAGATGGGCTGGGGCTGAGGGTGGGGCGGGGGCTGGGCTGGGGCTGCGACTGGGGCTGGGTCCAGGGCTGGAGCTGGGCAGTGGGTGGGGCTGGGCTGGGGCAGGGCTGGGGCTGGAGCTGGGGCTGGGCTGGGGCTGGGTCCAGGGCAGGGGCTGGGCAGGGGCTGGGGCTGGGCCAGGGCAAGGCTGGAATCAGGGGCTGGGCTGGGACCGAGGGTGGGGCTGGGGCTGGGGCTGAGGGCAGGGCTGGGCTAGGGCTGGGGCTGGGGCAGGGGCCGGGGCTGGGGACAGGGCTGGGGCCAGAGCTGGGGCAGAGCTGCGGCCGGGCTGGGGCTGGGTTCGGTGCAGGGCTGGGTCTGGGGCAGGGCTGGGCCTGGGCTGGGGATGAGGCTGGGGTGGGGCTGGGGCTGGGTCCAGTGCTGCGGCTGGGCTGGGGCCAAGGTTGGGGCCGGGGCTGGGGCTGGGGCTGCGGACAGGGCTGGGGCTAGGGCTGAGGTAGGGGTAGGGCTGGGGCTGGATTGGGGCCAGGGCTGGGGCAGGACTAGGCTTGAGGCTGGGCCTTGGGCTGGGGCTGGGTTGGCGCAGGGCTGGGGCTGGGGCTGGAACCAAGTCTTGGGCAGGGCTGGGGCTGGGGCTGGAGCCAGGGTTGGGGCAGGAGCCAGGGCTGGGGCAGGGCTGAGGTCAGGCCTGGGGCTGGGCTGGGGCTGGGCTGGGGCTGGGCCTGGGGCTGGGCTGGGGCTGGGGCTCGGGACAGGGCTGGGTCCAGGCTGGGTCTGGGGCTGGGCTGGGGGCAGGGCTGGGGCTGGGGGCTGGGCTGGGGCAGGACTGGGACTGGGGCAGGGGCACGGGCCGAGGCTGGGGACAGGGCTAGGGCTGGAGCTAGGGCAGGGCTGGGGCCAGGCTGGGGCTGGGTTCGGCTGAGGGGTGGGGCTTGGTCCAGGGCTGGGTCTGCGCTAGGGCAGGGCTGGGGCTGGGGCTGGGCTCGGGCTGGGCTGGGGCTGAGGGTGGGGCTGGGGCTGGGCTAGGGTGGGGCTGGGGCTGGGCTAGGGCTGGGCTGGGGCCGGGGCTGCGACTGGGGCCGGGGATGGGGCCGTGAGTGGGGCTTGACTGGGGCTGGGGCTGGGGCTGGGGCTGGGCCGGGGCAGGGCTGGGCCTGGGCTGGGCATGAGGCTGGGGTGGGGCTGGGGCTGGGTCCAGGGCAGGGGCTGGGCTGGGGCTGGGGCTGGGCTGGGTCTAGGGCTGGGGCTGTGCTGGTGCTCTGCTGGGGCTGGGCCGGGGCAGGGCTGGGCCTGGGCTGGGGCTGAGGCTGGGGTGGGGCTGGGGCTGGGTCCAGGGCAGGGGCTGGGCTGGGGCTGGGGCAGGACTGACGCAGGGCTGGAGCTGGGCTGGGGGCAGGGGCTGGGGCCTGGGGTAAGGCTGGGACTGAGGTTGGGGCCGGGGCTGGGGCTGGAGTAGGCTGGAGGCTGGGCCTTGGGCTGGGGCTGGGGGCAGGTCTGGGCTGGGGGCATGGCTGGGGCTGGGTTGGGGGCAGGGCTGGGGCTGGGGCTGGGGCCGGGGCAGGGGCTGGACTGAGGCTGGGGCAGGGGTGGGGCTGGGGCTGGAACCAAGTCTTGGGCAGGGCGGGGGCTGGGGCAGGGCTGGAGCTGGGCATGGACCGTGACTGGGCAGGGGTAGGGCTGGGGCAGGGGCTGGGCTGGGGACGAGGGTGGGGCTGGGGCTGCGGACAGGGCTGGGGCTAGGGCTGCGGTAGGGGTAGGGCTGGGGCTGGATTGGGGCCAGGGCTGGGGCAGGACTAGGCTTGAGGCTGGGCCTTGGGCTGGGGCTGGGGCTGGAACCAAGGCTTGGGCAGGGCTGGGGCTGGGGCTGGAGCCAGGGCTGGGGCAAGAGCCAGGGCTGGGGCAGGGCTAAGGTCAGGCCTGGGGCTGGGCCTGGGGCAGGGCTGGGGCTAGGCTGGGGCTGGGCCTGGGGCTGGGCTGTGGCTGGGGCTGGGGAGAGGGCTGGGGCTAGGCTGGGGCTGGGCCTGGGGCTGGGCGGTGGCTGGGGCTGGGCTGGGGGCAGAGATGGGGATGGGGTTGGGCTGGGCTGGGGGATCGGATGGGGCTGGGGCTGGGGCTGGGGCTGGGGCTTGGGTTGGGGCAGGGCTGAGGCTGGGGCTGGGTCCAGGGTGGGGCTGGGGCTGGGCTGGGGGCAGGGCTGGGGCTGGGACTGGGTCCAGGGCAGGGGCTGGACTGGGGCTGGGGCTGGGCTGGGGCTGGGCTGGGGCTGGGGCTGGGTCCAGGGTGGGGCTGGGGCTGGGGCTCGGGCTGGACTGGGGCTGGGGCTGGGGCTGGGGCTGGGGCTGGGGCTGGGCTTGGGCTGGCTGGGGCTGGGCTGGGGCTAGGGCTAGGTCCAGGGTGGGGCTGGGGCTGGGGCTGGGGCAGGACTGGGGCCGGACTGGGGATGGGGCTGGGCTGGGGCTGGGTCCAGGGCTGGGGCTGGGCTGTGGCTGGGGCTGGGCTGGGGCTGGGCTGGGGCTGGGGCTAGGGCTGGGCTGGGGCTGGGGCTGGGTCCAGGGCAGGGGCTGGGCTGGGGCTGGGGCTGGGACGGTGCAAGGCTGGGGCAGGGGCTGGGCTGGGGCCGAGGGTGGGGCCAGAGCTGGGGCAGGGCTGGGGCTGGGCTGGGGCTGGGTTCGGTGCAGGGCTGGGGCTGGGGCAGGGCTGGGCTAGAGCTGGGTTGGGGCCGGGGATGGGGCCGTGAGTGGGGCTTGGCTGGGGCCGGGGCTGGGGCTGGGGCTGGGGCTGGACTGGGGCCAGACTGGGGATGGGGCTGGGCTGGGGCTGGGTCCAGGGCTGGGGCTGGGCTGTGGCTGGGGGTGGGCTGGGGCAGGGCTGGTGCAGGGCAGGGCTGGGGCTGTGTCCAGGGTGGTGCTGTGGCTGGACTGGGGCAGGGTTGGGGCTGGGCAGTGGCTGGGGCTGAGATGGGGCTGGGGCTGGGTCCAAGGTGGGGCTGGGGCCGGGGCTGGGGCAGGACTGGGGCCGGGCTGGGGCTGGGGCTGGGTCCAGGGCAGGGGCTGGGCTGGGCCTGGGGCTGGGCCGGGGCAAAGCTGGGGCAGGGGCTGGGCTGGGGCCGAGGGCAGGGCTGGGCTAGGGCTGGGGCTGAGATGGGGCAGGGCTGCGCCTGGGCTGGGGATGAGGCTGGGGCCACGGTTGGTGCTGGGGCTGGGCTGGTGGCGAGGGTGGGGCTGGGGCTGGGGCTGCGGACAGGGCAGGGGCTCGGCCTGCGGTAGGGGTAGGGCTGGGGCTGGATTGGGGCCAGGGCTGGGGCAGGACTAGGCTTGAGGCTGGGCCTTGGGCTGGGGCTGGCTTGGCGCAGGGCTGGGGCTGGGGCTGGGGCTGGGCCGGGGCAGGGCTGGGCCTGGGCTGGGGATGAGGCTGTGGTGGGGCTGGGGCTGCGTCCAGGGCAGGGGCTGGGCTGGGACTGGAGCTAGGCTAGGGCAGAGCTGGGGCAGGGCTGGGGCTGGGGCTGGGTCCAGGGTGGTGCTGGGGCTGGGCTGGGGTCAGGGCTGGGGCTGGTTGCTGGCTGGGGCTGGCCTGGGGCTGGGCTGGGGCTGGGACTGGGTCCAGGGCAGGGGCTGGACTGGGGCTGGGGCTAGGCTGGGGCAGGGCTGGGGCTGGGCTGGGGCTGGGGCTGGGTCCAGGGTGGGGCTGTGTCCAGGGCTGGGGCTGGACTGGGGCTGGGGCTGGGCTGAGGGCAGGGCTGGGGCAGGGCTGGGGATGGGTTCGGTGCAGGGCTGGGGCTGGGGCAGGGCTGGGCTGGGGCCGGGGATGGGGCCGTGATTGGGGCTTGGCTGGGGCTGGGGCTGGGCTAGGGCTGGGCTGGGGCTGGGGCTGTGACTGGGGCTGGATCCAGGGCTGGGGCTGGGCTGTGGCTGTGGCTGGGCTGGGGCAGGGCTGGGCTGGGGCTGGGGATGGGGCCATGAGTGGGGCTTGGCTGGGGCTGGGGCTGGAGCTGGGGCTGGGCCGGGGCAGGGCTGGGCTGGGGCTGGGGATGGGGCCATGAGTGGGGCTTGGCTGGGGCTCGGGCTGGGCTAGGGCTGGGCTGGGGCTGGGGCTGTGACTGGGGCTGGATCCAGGGCTGGGGCTGGGCTGTGGCTGTGGCTGTGGCTGGGCTGGGGCAGGGCTGGGGCTGGGGCTGGGCTAGGGCTGGGTTGGGGCTGGGTCTGGGCCTGGGTCCAGGGCAGGGGCTGGGCTGGGACCGGGGATGGGCTGGGGTAGGGCTGGCACAGGGCTAGGCCTGGGGCTGGGCTGGGGCCGACTCTGGGGCCCGGGCTGGGGCCGGGGCAGGGGCAGGGCTGGGGCAGGGCTGGAAGTGGGGCTGGGCTGGGGCCAAGGTTGGGGCTGGGGCTGGGCTGGTGGCGAGGGTGTGGATGGGGCTGGGGCTGGGGCTGCGGACAGGGCTGGGCCTAGGGCTGAGGTAGGGGTAGGGCTGGGGCTGGATTGGGGCCAGGGCTGGGGCAGGACTAGGCTTGAGGCAGGGCCATGGGCTGGGGCTGGGTTGGCGCAGGGCTGGGTCTGGGGCTGGAACCAAGGCTTGGGCAGGGCTGGGGCTGGGGCTGGAGCCAGGGCTGGGGCAGGAGCCAGGGCTGGGGCAGGGCTGAGGTCAGGCCTGGGGCTGCGGCTGGGGCAGGGCTGGGGCCAGGCTGGGTCTGGGGCTGGGCTGGGGGCAGGGCTGGGGCTGGGGCAGGGGCACGGGCCGAGGCTGGGGACAGGGCTAGGGCTGGAGCTAGGGCAGGGCTGGGGCCAGGCTGGGGCTGGGTTCGGCTGAGGGGTGGGGCTTGGTCCAGGGCTGGGTCTGGGCTAGGGCAGGGCTGGGGCTGGGGCTGGGCTGGGGCTGGGACAGGGCTGGGCCCGAGGCTGTGGAAGGGCTGGGGTAGGGCTGGGGCTGGGGCTGGGCTGGGGCCGAGGCTGGGGCAGGGCTGGGGTAGGGCTGGGGCTGGGGCTGGGCTGGGGCTTGGGCTGGGGGAGGGCTGGGCCTGGGCAGGGACCAGGACTGGATTGGGGCAGGGACTAGGGCAGGGCTGGGGCTGGGGCTGGGGCTGGGGCCGGGCTAGGGCTGGGCTGGGGGCAAGGATGGGGCTGGGGCTGGGGCTGGAGCCAGGGCTGGGGCAGGGCTGAGGTCAGGCCTGGTGCTGCGGCTAGGGGCAGGGCTGGGGCTAGGCTGGGGCTGGGCCTGGGGCTGGGCTGGGGCTGGGGCTCAGGACAGGGCTGGGGCCAATCTGGGTCTGGGGCTGGGCTGGGGGCAGGGCTGTGGCTGGGGGCTGGGATGGGGCAGGACTGGGACTGGGGCAGGGGCACGGGCCGAGGCTGGGGACAGGGCTAGGGCTGGAGCTAGGGCAGGGCTGGGGCCAGGCTGGGGCTGGGTTCGGCTGAGGGGTGGGGCTTGGTCCAGGGCTGGGTCTGGGCTAGGGCAGGGCTGGGGCTGGGGCTGGGCTGGGGCTGGGTCCAGGGCTGTGGCTGGGCTGTGGCTGGAGCTGGGCTGGGGCTGAGGGTGGGGCTGGGGCTGGGGCTGCGGACAGGGCTGGGGCTAGGGCTGAGGTAGGGGTAGGGCTGGGGCTGGATTGGGGCCAGGGCTGGGGCAGGACTAGGCTTGAGGCTGGGCCTTGGGCTGGGGCTGGGTTGGCGCAGGGCTGGGGCTGGGGCTGGAACCAAGGCACGGGCAGGGCTGGGGCTGGGGCTGGAGCCAGGGCTGGGGCATGAGCCAGGGCAGGGTCAGGGCTGAGGTCAGGCCTGGGGCTGGGGCTGGGGCAGCGCTTGGGTTAGGCTGGGGCTGGGCCTGCGGCTGGGCTGGGCTGGGGCTAGGGCTGGGCTGAGGGCACGGCTGGGCTAGGCCTGGGGCTGGGGCAGGCCTAGGTTAGGGCTGGGCTGGGTTCTCTGTAGGGCTGGGGCTGGGGCAGGGCTGGGCTGGGGCAGGACTGAGGCTGTGGCAGGGCTGGGGCTGGGGCTGGGGCTGGGTCTGGGGCAGGGCTGGGGCTGGGGCTGGAAGCAAGAATTGGGCAGGGCTGGGGCTGGGGCTGGGGCTGGGGCGGGGGCTGGGGCAGGGCTGGGGCTGGGCATGGACCGTGACTGGGCAGGGGTAGGGCTGGGGCAGAGCTGGGCTGGGGACGACGGTGGGGCTGAGGCTGGGGCTGGGGCTGCGGACAGGGCTGTGGCCAAGCTAGGGCAGGGCTGGGCTAGGGCTGGGGCTGGGGCAGGGCTGGGGACGGGGCTGAGTTTGGGGCTGGGCTGCGGCCCCGGCTGGGGCAGGGCTGGGGTAGGGCTGGGGCTGGGCTGGGGGAGGGCTGGGCCTGGGCTGGGACCAGGACTGGGCTGGGGCAGGGACTAGGGCAGGGCTGGGGCTGGGGCTGGATTGGGGCCAGGGCTGGGGCAGGACTAGGCTTGAGGCTGGGCCTTGGGCTGGGGCTGGGTTGGCGCAGGGCTGGGGCTGGGGCTGGAGCCAGGGCTGGGGCAAGAGCCAGGGCTGGGGCAGGGCTAAGGTCAGGCCTGGGGCTGGGCCTGGGGCAGGGCTGGGGCAGGGCTGGGGCTGGGCCTGGGGCAGGGCTGGGGCTGGGGCTGGGGAGAGGGCTGGGGCTAGGCTGGGGCTGGGCCTGGGGCTGGGCGGTGGCTGGGGCTGGGCTGGGGGCAGAGATGGGGATGGGGTTGGTCTGGGCTGGGCGATCGGATGGGGCTGGGGCTGGGGCTGGGGGCAGGGCTGGGGCTGGGACTGGGTCCAGGGCAGGGGCTGGACTGGGGCTGGGGCTGGGGCTGGGGCTTGGGCTGGGGCAGGGCTGAGGCTGGGGCTGGGTCCAGGGTGGGGCTGGGGCAGGGCTGGGGGCAGGGCTGGGGCTGGGACTGGTGGCGAGGGTGTGGATGGGGCTGGGGCTGGGGCTGCGGACAGGGCTGGGCCTAGGGCTGAGGTAGGGGTAGGGCTGGGGCTGGATTGGGGCCAGGGCTGGGGCAGGACTAGGCTTGAGGCAGGGCCATGGGCTGGGGCTGGGTTGGCGCAGGGCTGGGTCTGGGGCTGGAACCAAGGCTTGGGCAGGGCTGGGGCTGGGGCTGGAGCCAGGGCTGGGGCAGGAGCCAGGGCTGGGGCAGGGCTGAGGTCAGGCCTGGGGCTGCGGCTGGGGCAGGGCTGGGGCTAGGCTGGGTCTGGGGCTGGGCTGGGGGCAGGGCTGGGGCTGGGGCAGGGGCACGGGCCGAGGCTGGGGACAGGGCTAGGGCTGGAGCTAGGGCAGGGCTGGGGCCAGGCTGGGGCTGGGTTCGGCTGAGGGGTGGGGCTTGGTCCAGGGCTGGGTCTGGGCTAGGGCAGGGCTGGGGCTGGGGCTGGGCGGGGGCTGGGACAGGGCTGGGCCCGAGGCTGTGGAAGGGCTGGGGTAGGGCTGGGGCTGGGGCTGGGCTGGGGCCGAGGCTGGGGCAGGGCTGGGGTAGGGCTGGGGCTGGGGCTGGGCTGGGGCTTGGGCTGGGGGAGGGCTGGGCCTGGGCAGGGACCAGGACTGGGTTGGGGCAGGGACTAGGGCAGGGCTGGGGCTGGGGCTGGGGCTGGGGCTGGGGCCGGGCTAGGGCTGGGCTGGGGGCAAGGATGGGGCTGGGGCTGGGGCTGGAGCCAGGGCTGGGGCAGGGCTGAGGTCAGGCCTGGTGCTGCGGCTGGGGCAGGGCTGGGGCTAGGCTGGGGCTGGGCCTGGGGCTGGGCTGGGGCTGGGGCTCAGGACAGGGCTGGGGCCAGGCTGGGTCTGGGGCTGGGCTGGGGGCAGGGCTGGGGCTGGGGGCTGGGATGGGGCAGGACTGGGACTGGGGCAGGGGCACGGGCCGAGGCTGGGGACAGGGCTAGGGCTGGAGCTAGGGCAGGGCTGGGGCCAGGCTGGGGCTGGGTTCGGCTGAGGGGTGGGGCTTGGTCCAGGGCTGGGTCTGGGCTAGGGCAGGGCTGGGGCTGGGGCTGGGCTGGGGCTGGGTCCAGGGCTGTGGCTGGGCTGTGGCTGGAGCTGGGCTGGGGCTGAGGGTGGGGCTGGGCTAGGGCTGGGCTAGGGCTGGGCTGGGGCAGGGCTGGGCCTGGGCTGGGGATGAGGCTGGGGTGGGGCTGGGGCTGGGTCCAGGGCAGGGGCTGGTGCTGGTGCTGGGCCGGGGCAGGGCTGGGCCTGGGCTGGGGATGAGGCTGGGGTGGGGCTGGGGATGGGTCCAGGGCAGGGCCTGGGCTGGGGCTGGGGCTGGGGCTGGGCTGGGTCTAGGGCTGGGGCTGTGCTGGTGCTCTGCTGGGGGTGGGCTGGGGACTAGGGCTGGGGCAGGGCTGACGCAGGGCTGGGGCTGGGCTGGGGGCAGGGGCTGGGGCCTGGGGTAGGGCTGGGACTGAGGTTGGGGCCGGGGCTGGGGCTGGAGTAGGCTGGAGGCTGGGCCTTGGGCTGGAGCTGGGGGCAGGTCTGGGCTGGGGGCATGGCTGGGGCTGGGTAGGGGGCAGGGCTGGGGCTGGGGCTGGGGCCGGGGCTGGGGCAGGACTGAGGCTGGGGCAGGGCTGGGGCTGGGGCTGGAACCAAGTCTTGGGCAGGGCGGGGGCTGGGGCAGGGCTGGAGCTGGGCATGGACCGTGACTGGGCAGGGGTAGGGCTGGGGCAGGGGCTGGGCTGGGGACGAGGGTGGGGCTGGGGCTGCGGACAGGGCTGGGGCTAGGGCTGCGGTAGGGGTAGGGCTGGGGCTGGATTGGGGCCAGGGCTGGGGCAGGACTAGGCTTGAGGCTGGGCCTTGGGCTGGGGCTGGGTTGGCGCAGGGCTGGGGCTGGGGCTGGAACCAAGGCACGGGCAGGGCTGGGGCTGGGGCTGGAGCCAGGGCTGGGGCATGAGCCAGGGCAGGGTCAGGGCTGAGGTCAGGCCTGGGGCTGGGGCTGGGGCAGCGCTTGGGTTAGGCTGGGGCTGGGCCTGCGGCTGGGCTGGGGCTAGGGCTGGGCTGAGGGCACGGCTGGGCTAGGCCTGGGGCTGGGGCAGGCCTAGGTTAGGGCTGGGCTGGGTTCTCTGTAGGGCTGGGGCTGGGGCAGGGCTGGGCTGGGGCAGGACTGAGGCTGTGGCAGGGCTGGGGCTGGGGCTGGGGCTGGGTCTGGGGCAGGGCTGGGGCTGGGGCTGGAAGCAAGAATTGGGCAGGGCTGGGGCTGGGGCTGGGGCTGGGGCGGGGGCTGGGGCAGGGCTGGGGCTGGGCATGGACCGTGACTGGGCAGGGGTAGGGCTGGGGCAGAGCTGGGCTGGGGACGAGGGTGGGGCTGAGGCTGGGGCTGGGGCTGCGGACAGGGCTGTGGCCAAGCTAGGGCAGGGCTGGGCTAGGGCTGGGGCTGGGGCAGGGCTGGGGACGGGGCTGAGTTTGGGGCTGGGCTGCGGCCCCGGCTGGGGCAGGGCTGGGGTAGGGCTGGGGCTGGGCTGGGGGAGGGCTGGGCCTGGGCTGGGACCAGGACTGGGCTGGGGCAGGGACTAGGGCAGGGCTGGGGCTGGGGCTGGATTGGGGCCAGGGCTGGGGCAGGACTAGGCTTGAGGCTGGGCCTTGGGCTGGGGCTGGGTTGGCGCAGGGCTGGGGCTGGGGCTGGAACCAAGGCTTGGGCAGGGCTGGGGCTGGGGCTGGAGCCAGGGCTGGGGCAAGAGCCAGGGCTGGGGCAGGGCTAAGGTCAGGCCTGGGGCTGGGCCTGGGGCAGGACTGGGGCTAGGCTGGGGCTGGGCCTGGGGCAGGGCTGGGGCTGGGGCTGGGGAGAGGGCTGGGGCTAGGCTGGGGCTGGGCCTGGGGCTGGGCGGTGGCTGGGGCTGGGCTGGGGGCAGAGATGGGGATGGGGTTGGTCTGGGCTGGGCGATCGGATGGGGCTGGGCCTGGGGCTGGGGGCAGGGCTGGGGCTGGGACTGGGTCCAGGGCAGGGGCTGGACTGGGGCTGGGGCTGGGGCTGGGGCTTGGGCTGGGGCAGGGCTGAGGCTGGGGCTGGGTCCAGGGTGGGGCTGGGGCAGGGCTGGGGGCAGGGCTGGGGCTGGGACTGGGTCCAGGGCAGGGGCTGGGCTGGGGCTGGGGCTGGGGCAGAGGCTGGGGCAGGGCTGGGGTAGGGCTGGGGCTGGGGCTGGGCTGGGGCCGAGGCTGGGGCAGGGCTGGGGTAGGGCTGGGGCTGGGGCTGGGCTGGGGCTTGGGCTGGGGGAGGGCTGGGCCTGGGCTGGGACCAGGACTGGGTTGGGGCAGGGACTAGGGCAGGGCTGGGGCGGGGCTGGGGCTGGGGCAGCGCTTGGGTTAGGCTGGGGCTGGGCCTGCGGCTGGGCTGGGCTGGGGCTAGGGTTGGGCTGAGGGCACGGCTGGGCTAGGCCTGGGGCTGGGGCAGGCCTAGGTTAGGGCTGGGCTGGGGCCGGGGCTGGGGCCGGGGGTGGGGCTGTGGCTGGGGCTGGGTCCAGGGCTGGGGCAGGGCTGTGGCTGGGGTTGGGCTGGGGTTGGGACTGGGGCTGGAGATGGGCTGGGGCTAAGGTTGGGGCTGGGGCTGGGGCTGGGGCTGGGGCTTGGGTTGGGGCAGGGCTGAGGCTGGGGCTGGGTCCAGGGTGGGGCTGGGGCAGGGCTGGGGGCAGGGCTGGGGCTGGGACTGGGTCCAGGGCAGGGGCTGGACTGGGGCTGGGGCTGGGGCTGGGGCTTGGGCTGGGGCGGGGCTGAGGCTGGGGCTGGGTCCAGGGTGGGGCTGGGACTGGGCTGGGGGCAGGGCTGGGGCTGGGACTGGGTCCAGGGCAGGGGCTGGACTGGGGCTGGGGCTGGGCTGGGGCTGGGCTGGAGCTGGGGCTGGGTCCAGGGTGGGGCTGGGGCTGGGCTGGGGCTGGGGCCGGGGCTGAGGCTGGGTCCAGGGCGGGGCTGGGGCTGGACTCGGGCTGGACTGGGGCTGGGGCTGGGGCTGGGGCTGGGGCTTGGGCTGGCTGGGGCTGGGCTGGGGCTAGGGCTGGGTCCAGGGTGGGGCTGGGGCCGGGGCTGGGGCAGGACTGGGGCCGGACTGGGGATGGGGCTGGGCTGGGGCTAGGTCCAGGGCTGGGGCTGGGCTGTGGCTGGGGCTGGGCTGGGGCAGGGCTGGGGCTGGGGCTAGGGCTGGGCTGGGGCTGGGGCTGGGTCCAGGGCAGGGGCTGGGCTGGGGCTGGGCTGTGGCTGGGGCTGGGGAGAGGGCTGGGGCTAGGCTGGGGCTGGGCCTGGGGCTGGGCGGTGGCTGGGGCTGGGCTGGGGGCAGAGATGGGGATGGGGTTGGGTTGGGCTGGGGGATCGGATGGGGCTGGGGCTGGGGCTGGGGCTTGGGCTGGGGCGGGGCTGAGGCTGGGGCTGGGTCCAGGGTGGGGCTGGGACTGGGCTGGGGGCAGGGCTGGGGCTGGGACTGGGTCCAGGGCAGGGGCTGGACTGGGGCTGGGGCTGGGCTGGGGCTGGGCTGGAGCTGGGGCTGGGTCCAGGGTGGGGCTGGGGCTGGGCTGGTGGCGAGGGTGGGGCTGGGGCTGGGGCTGGGGCTGCGGACAGGGCAGGGGCTCGGGCTGAGGTAGGGGTAGGGCTGGGGCTGGATTGGGGCCAGGGCTGGGGCAGGACTAGGCTTGAGGCTGGGCCTTGGGCTGGGGCTGGCTTGGCGCAGGGCTGGGGCTGGGGCTGGGGCTGGGCCGGGGCAGGGCTGGGCCTGGGCTGGGGATGAGGCTGTGGTGGGGCTGGGGCTGGGTCCAGGGCAGGGCTGGGCTGGGACTGGAGCTAGGCTAGGGCAGAGCTGGGGCAGGGCTGGGGCTGTGGCTGGGTCCAGGGTGGTGCTGTGTCCAGGGCTGGGGCTGGACTGGGGCTGGGGCTGGGCTGAGGGCAGGGCTGGGGCAGGGCTGGGGATGGGTTCGGTGCAGGGCTGGGGCTGGGGCAGGGCTGGGCTGGGCCCGGGGATAGGGCCGTGATTGGGGCTTGGCTGGGGCTGGGGCTGGGCTAGGGCTGGGCTGGGGCTGGGGCTGTGACTGGGGCTGGGGCTGGGGCTGTGACTGGGGCTGGATCCAGGGCTGGGGCTGGGCTGTGGCTGTGGCTGGGCTGGGGCAGGGCTGGAGCTGGGGCTAGGGCTGGGGCTGGGCTGGGGCTGGGCTGGGGCTGGGGCTGGGGCTGGGGCTGGGTCCAGGGTGGGGCTGTGTCCAGGGCTGGGGCTGGACTGGGGCTGGGGCTGGGCTGAGGGCAGGGCTGGGGCAGGGCTGGGGATGGGTTCGGTGCAGGGCTGGGCTGGGGCAGGGCTGGGCTGGGGCCGGGGATGGGGCCGTGATTGGGGCTTGGCTGGGGCTGGGGCTGGGCTAGGGCTGGGCTGGGGCTCGAACCAAGTCTGGGGCAGGGCTGGGCTGGGGCAGGGCTGGACCTGGGCATGGACCGTGACTGGGCAGGGGTAGGGCTGGGGCAGGGGCTGGGCTGGGGACGAGGGTGGGGCTGGGGCTGAGGTAGGGGTAGGGCTGAGGCTGGATTGGGGCCAGG
Source organism: Melanerpes formicivorus (assembly GCF_026170545.1). NCBI lineage: Eukaryota > Metazoa > Chordata > Aves > Piciformes > Picidae > Melanerpes > Melanerpes formicivorus. The sequence continues at coordinate 100,176 of NW_027142743.1, read as the reverse complement.
GCTGGGGCAGGACTAGGCTTGAGGCTGGGCCTTGCGCTGGGGCTGGGGCTGGAACCAAGGCTTGGGCAGGGCTGGGGCTGGGGCTGGAGCCAGGGCTGGGGCAAGAGCCAGGGCTGGGGCAGGGCTAAGTTCAGGCCTGGGGCTGGGCCTGGGGCAGGGCTGGGGCTAGGCTGGGGCTGGGCCTGGGGCTGGGCGGTGGCTGGGGCTGGGCTGGGGGCAGAGATGGGGATGGGGTTGGGCTGGGCTGGGGGATCGGATGGGGCTGGGGCTGGGGCTGGGGCTGGGGCTTGGGTTGGGGCAGGGCTGAGGCTGGGGCTGGGTCCAGGGTGGGGCTGGGGCAGGGCTGGGGGCAGGGCTGGGGCTGGGACTGGGTCCAGGGCAGGGGCTGGACTGGGGCTGGGGCTGGGGCTGGGGCTTGGGCTGGGGCGGGGCTGAGGCTGGGGCTGGGTCCAGGGTGGGGCTGGGACTGGGCTGGGGGCAGGGCTGGGGCTGGGACTGGGTCCAGGGCAGGGGCTGGACTGGGGCTGGGGCTGGGCTTGGGCTGGGCTGGAGCTGGGGCTGGGTCCAGGGTGGGGCTGGGGCTGGGCTGGGGCTGGGGCCGGGGCTGAGGCTGGGTCCAGGGCGGGGCTGGGGCTGGACTCGGGCTGGACTGGGGCTGGGGCTGGGGCTGGGGCTGGGGCTTGGGCTGGCTGGGGCTGGGCTGGGGCTAGGGCTGGGTCCAGGGTGGGGCTGGGGCCGGGGCTGGGGCAGGACTGGGGCCGGACTGGGGATGGGGCTGGGCTGGGGCTAGGTCCAGGGCTGGGGCTGGGCTGTGGCTGGGGCTGGGCTGGGGCAGGGCTGGGGCTGGGGCTAGGGCTGGGCTGGGGCTGGGGCTGGGTCCAGGGCAGGGGCTGGGCTGGGGCTGGGCTGTGGCTGGGGCTGGGGAGAGGGCTGGGGCTAGGCTGGGGCTGGGCCTGGGGCTGGGCGGTGGCTGGGGCTGGGCTGGGGGCAGAGATGGGGATGGGGTTGGGTTGGGCTGGGGGATCGGATGGGGCTGGGGCTGGGGCTGGGGCTTGGGCTGGGGCAGGGCTGAGGCTGGGGCTGGGTCCAGGGTGGGGCTGGGGCTGGGCTGGGGGCAGGGCTGGGGCTGGGACTGGGTCCAGGGCAGGGGCTGGACTGGGGCTGGGGCTGGGGCTGGGCTGGGGCTGGGGCTGGGTCAAGGATGGGGCTGGGCTGGGCTGGGGCTGGGACTGGGTCCAGGGCAGGGGCTGGACTGGGGCTGGGGCTGGGCTGGGGCTGGGCTGGGGCTGGGGCTGGGTCCAGGGTGGGGCTGGGCTCGGGCTGGACTGGGGCTGGGGCTGGGGCTGGGGCTGGGGCTGGGGCTTGGGCTGGCTGGGGCTGGGCTGGGGCTAGGGCTGGGTCCAGGGTGGGGCTGGGGAGGGGGCTGGGGCAGGACTGGGGCCGGACTGGGGATGGGGCTGGGCTGGGGCTAGGTCCAGGGCTGGGGCTGGGCTGTGGCTGGGGCTGGGCTGGGGCAGGGCTGGGGCTGGGGCTAGGGCTGGGCTGGGCTGGGGTTGGGGCTGGGTCCAGGGCAGGGGCTGGGCTGGGGCTGGGGCTGGGACGGGGCAAGGCTGGGGCAGGGGCTGGGCTGGGGCCGAGGGTGGGGCTGGGGCTGGGGCTGGGGCTGGGGCTAAGCTGGGCTAGAGCTGGGCTGGGGCTGGGGCTGGGGCCGTGAGTGGGGCTTGGCTGGGGCCCGAGCTGGGGCTGTGGCTGGGGCTGGGCTGGGGCTGGGTCCAGGGCAGGGTCTAGGCAGGGTCTGGGGCTGGGCCGGGGCAGGGCTGGGGCAGGGGCAGGGCTGGGGCCGAGGGTGGGGTTGGGGCTGGGGCTGAGGGCATGGCTGGGCTAGGGCTGGGGCTGGGGCAGGGGCCGGGGCTGGGGCAGGGCTGGGGCCAGAGCTGGGGCAGGGCTGGGGCCGGGCTGGGGCTGGGTTCGGTGCAGGGCTGGGGCTGGGCAGGGCAGGTGCTGGGGCAGGGCTGGGCTACGGCTGGGCTGGGACTGGGGATGGGTCCGGGGGTGGGGCTGGGGCTGGGGCAGGGCTTGAACTGGGGCTGGGTTGGGCCAAGGTTGGGGCTGGGCCTGGGCTGGGGATGAGGCTGGGCTGGGGCTGGGGCTGGGTCCAGGGCAGGGGCTGGGCTGGGGCTGGACTGGGGCAGAGCTAGGGCTGGGCTGGGGGCAATGATGGGGTTTGGGCTGGGGCTGGGCCAGGGCTTGGGCTGGGCTGGGACTGGGGATGGGCTGGGGTAGGGCTGGCACAGGTCTAGGCATGGGGCTGGGCTGGGGCCGACTCTGGGGTCGGGGCTGGGGCCGGGGCAGGGGCAGGGCTGGGGCAGGGCTTGAACTGGGGCTGGGTTGGGCCAAGGTTGGGGCTGGGGCTGGGCTGGTGGCAAGGGTGGGGCTGGGGCTGGGGCTGGGACTGCGGACAGGGCTGGGGCTCTGGCTGAGGTAGGGGTAGGGCTGGGGCTGGATTGGGGCCAGGGCTGGGGCAGGACTAGGCTTGAGGCTGGGCCTTGGGCTGGGGCTGGGGCAGGGCTGGGGCTAGGCTGGGGCTTGGCCTGGGGCTGGGCTGTGGCTGGGGCTCGGGACAGGGCTGGGGACAGTCTGGGTCTGGGGATGGGCTGGTGGCCGGGCTGGGGCTGGGGGCTGGGCTGGGGCAGGATTGGGACTGGGTCAGGGGCACGGGCCGAGGCTGAGGGCACGGCTAGGGCTGGAGCTAGGGCAGGGCTGGGGCCAGGCTGGGGCTGGGTTTGGCTCAGGGGTGGGGCTTGGTCCAGGGCTGGGGTGTTCTAGGGCAGGGGCTGGGGCTGGGGCTGGGCTGGGGCTGGGTCCAGGGCTGTGGCTGGGCGGTGGCTGGGCCTGGGCTGGGTCTGGGCTGGGTCCAGGGTTGGGGCTGGGCCTGAGGCTGGGGCAGGGCTGGGGATGGGGGCTGGGATGGGGCAGGACTGGGGCTGGGGCAGGGGCCGGGGCTGGGGCTGGCGCTGGGTCCAGGGCTGGGGCTGGGGCTGGGCTGGGCTAGGGCTGGGCTGGGGCCAGGGCTGGGGCTGGGGCTGAGTCCAGTGCTGGGGCTGGGCAGTGGCTGGGGCTGGGCTGGGCTAGGGCTGGGCTGGGGCCAGGGCTGGGGCTGGGGCTGAGTCCAGTGCTGGGGCTGGGCAGTGGCTGGGGCTGGGCTGGGGTAGTGCTGGAGTAGGGCTGGGGCTGGGGCTGGGCTGGGGGCAGGGATGGGGATGGGGATGGGCTGGGCTGGGGCAGGGCTGGGGCTGGGGCAGGGGCCGGGGCTGGGGACAGGGCTGGGGCCAGGCTGGGGCTGGCTTCGGTGCAGGGCTGGGGCTGGGGCTGGGGCTATGCTGGGACTGGGGCTGGGTCCAGAGCTGGGGGCTGGGCAGTGGCAGGGGGTGGGCTGGGTTATGGGCTGGGCCTGGGGCAGGGCTGGGCCTGAGGCTGGGGCAGGGCTGGAGTAGGGCTGGGGCTGGGGCTGGGCTGGGGGCAGGGATGGGGATGGGGATGGGCTGGGCTGGGGGAACGGATGGGGCTGGGGCTGGGGCTTGGGCTGGGGTAGGGCTGGGGCCTGGGCTGGGACCGGGACTGGGCTGGGGTAGGGCTTGGGCAGGGGCTGGGCTGGGGACGAGGGTGGGACTGGGGCAGGGCTGTCGCAGGGCTGGGGTTTGGGGCGGAGATGGGCAGGACTGGGGCTGGGGCAGGGGCCAGGGATGGCGACAGGGCTAGGGCAGGACCTGTGGCAGGGCTGGGTCCGGGCTGGGTCTGGGTTCGGGGCAGGGCTGGGCTGTGGCTTGGGCTGGGCAGGGGCAGGGCTGGGGCTGGGGCTGGGCTAGGGGTTGGGGCTGGGTCAAGGGCTGGGGCTGGGGCTGGGCATGGGCAGGGCTGGGGCCAGGGCTGGGCTGGGGCTGGGGCTGGGTCCAGGTCTGGGGCTGGGGCTGGGGGGGCTGTGGGCAGGGCTGGGGCTAGGGCTGAGTTGGGGGTAGGGCTGGGGCTGTGCTGGGGCTGGGGCTGGAACCAAGGCTTGGGCAGGGATGGGGCTGGGGCTGGGGCTGGGGCTGGGGCTGGGGCTGGGGCTGGGGCAGGGTTGGGGCTGGGCTAGGGCTGGGGCTGGGTCGGGCACTGGGACAGGGCTGGGGCTGGGCTGTGGCTGGGGCTGGGGACAGGGCTGGGGCCGGGGCTGAGGCAGGGCTGGGGCAGGGCTGGTGCTGGGCTGGGGCCGGGGCTGGGGCTGGGCTGAGGGCAGGGCTGGGATAGGGCTGGGGATGAGGCAGGGCTAGGGTAGGGCTGGCCTGGGGTCGGGGCTGGGGCTGGGACCGGGGCTGGGACTGGGGCAGAGCTGGGGCTGGGCTTGGAGCTGGGGCGGGGCTGGGGGCAGGGATGGGGCGGGGGCTGTGCTGTGGCTGGGGCTGGGGCTGGGACAGGGGCAGGGTCAGGGCTGGGCTGGGGACAGGGCTGGGGCCGGGGCTGGGGCAGGGCTGGGGCTGGGGGCTGGGATGGGGCAGGACTGGGGCTGGGGCCGGGGCCAGGGCTAGGGACAGGGCTAGGGCCGGAGCTGGGGCTGGGCTGGGTCCGGGCTGGGGCTGGGTTCGGGGCAGGGCTGGGGCTGCGTCCAGGCCTGGGGCTGGGCTGAGAGCAGGGCTGGGCTAGGGCTGGGGCTGGGGCAGGGCGGGGGCTGGGTCAGGGCTGGACTAGGGCCGGTCTGGGGGAAGGGATGGGGCTGGGTTCGGTGCAGGGCTGGGGCTGGGGCATGGCAGGGGCTGGTGCTGGGGCTGGGTCCAGGGCTGGGGCTGGGCCCAAGGCTGGGGCAGGGCTGGGGATGGGGGCTGGGGCTGGGTTCGGGGCAGGGCTGGGCCTGGTTCCAGGGCTTGGGCTGGGCTGAGGGCAGGGCTGGGCTAGGCCTGGGGCTGGGGCCTGGCTAGGTTAGGGCTGGCCTGGAGCCAGGGCTGGGGCTGGGATAGGGGCTGGGGCTGGGCTGGGGCAGGGATGGGACGGGGGCTGGGCTGTTGCTCTGGCCGGGTCTGTGGCTGGGACTGGGGCATGGCTGGGGCTGGGGCTGGGCTGAGGGCAGGGCTGGGGCAGGGGCCGGGGCTGGGGACAGGGTTAGGGCAGGAGCTGTGACAGGGCTGGGGCCGGGCTGGGGCTGGGTGCGGGACAGCGCTGGGCTGTGGCTTGGTCTGGGCTGGGTCCAGGGTTGGGGCTGGGCCTTAGGCTGGGGCAGGGCTGGGGATGGGGGCTGGGATGGGGCAGGACTGGGGCTGGGGCAGGGGCCGGGGCTGGGGCTGGGGCTGGGTCCAGGGCTGGGGCTGGGGCTGGGCTGGGCTAGGGCTGGGCTGGGGCCAGGGCTGGGGCTGGGGCTGAGTCCAGTGCTGGGGCTGGGCAGTGGCTGGGGCTGGGCTGGGGTAGTGCTGGAGTAGGGCTGGGGCTGGGGCTGGGCTGGGGGCAGGGATGGGGATGGGGATGGGCTGGGCTGGGGGAACGGATGGGGCTGGGGCTGGGGCTGGGGACAGGGCTGCGGCCAGGCTGGGGCTGGGGTCGGTGCAGGACTGGGGCTGGGGCTGGGCTGGGGCTGGGTATGGGTCCAGGGCTGGGGCTGGGGCTTGGCTGGGCTAGGGCTGGGCTGGGGCCAGGGCAGGGGCTGAGTCCAGTGCTGGGGCTGGGCAGTGGCTGGGGCTGGGCTGGGGCAGGGCTGGGGCTGGGGCAGGGGCCGGGGCTGGGGACAGGGCTGGGGCCAGGCTGGGGCTGGCTTCGGTGCAGGGCTGGGGCTGGGGCTGGGGCTATGCTGGGACTGGGGCTGGGTCCAGAGCTGGGGCTGGGCAGTGGCAGGGGGTGGGCTGGGTTATGGGCTGGGCCTGGGGCAGGGCTGGGCCTGAGGCTGGGGCAGGGCTGGAGTAGGGCTGGGGCTGGGGCTGGGCTGGGGGCAGGGATGGGGATGGGGATGGGCTGGGCTGGGGGAACGGATGGGGCTGGGGCTGGGGCTTGGGCTGGGGTAGGGCTGGGGCCTGGGCTGGGACCGGGACTGGGCTGGGGTAGGGCTTGGGCAGGGGCTGGGCTGGGGACGAGGGTGGGACTGGGGCAGGGCTGTCGCAGGGCTGGGGTTTGGGGCGGAGATGGGCAGGACTGGGGCTGGGGCAGGGGCCAGGGATGGCGACAGGGCTAGGGCAGGACCTGTGGCAGGGCTGGGTCCGGGCTGGGTCTGGGTTCGGGGCAGGGCTGGGCTGTGGCTTGGGCTGGGCAGGGGCAGGGCTGGGGCTGGGGCTGGGCTAGGGGTTGGGGCTGGGTCAAGGGCTGGGGCTGGGGCTGGGCATGGGCAGGGCTGGGGCCAGGGCTGGGCTGGGGCTGGGGCTGGGTCCAGGTCTGGGGCTGGGGCTGGGGGGGCTGTGGGCAGGGCTGGGGCTAGGGCTGAGTTGGGGGTAGGGCTGGGGCTGTGCTGGGGCTGGGGCTGGAACCAAGGCTTGGGCAGGGATGGGGCTGGGGCTGGGGCTGGGGCTGGGGCTGGGGCTGGGGCAGGGTTGGGGCTGGGCTAGGGCTGGGGCTGGGTCGGGCACTGGGACAGGGCTGGGGCTGGGCTGTGGCTGGGGCTGGGGACAGGGCTGGGGCCGGGGCTGAGGCAGGGCTGGGGCAGGGCTAGTGCTGGGCTGGGGCCGGGGCTGGGGCTGGGCTGAGGGCAGGGCTGGGATAGGGCTGGGGATGAGGCAGGGCTAGGGTAGGGCTGGCCTGGGGTCGGAGCTGGGGCTGGGACCGGGGCTGGGACTGGGGCAGAGCTGGGGCTGGGCTTGGAGCTGGGGCGGGGCTGGGGGCAGGGATGGGGCGGGGGCTGTGCTGTGGCTGGGGCTGGGGCTGGGACAGGGGCAGGGTCAGGGCTGGGCTGGGGACAGGGCTGGGGCCGGGGCTGGGGCAGGGCTGGGGCTGGGGGCTGGGATGGGGCAGGACTGGGGCTGGGGCCGGGGCCAGGGCTAGGGACAGGGCTAGGGCCGGAGCTGGGGCTGGGCTGGGTCCGGGCTGGGGCTGGGTTCGGGGCAGGGCTGGGGCTGCGTCCAGGCCTGGGGCTGGGCTGAGAGCAGGGCTGGGCTAGGGCTGGGGCTGGGGCAGGGCGGGGGCTGGGTCAGGGCTGGACTAGGGCCGGTCTGGGGGAAGGGATGGGGCTGGGTTCGGTGCAGGGCTGGGGCTGGGGCATGGCAGGGGCTGGTGCTGGGGCTGGGTCCAGGGCTGGGGCTGGGCCCAAGGCTGGGGCAGGGCTGGGGATGGGGGCTGGGGCTGGGTTCGGGGCAGGGCTGGGCCTGGTTCCAGGGCTTGGGCTGGGCTGAGGGCAGGGCTGGGCTAGGCCTGGGGCTGGGGCCTGGCTAGGTTAGGGCTGGCCTGGAGCCAGGGCTGGGGCTGGGATAGGGGCTGGGGCTGGGCTGGGGACAGGGATGGGACGGGGGCTGGGCTGTTGCTGTGGCCGGGTCTGTGGCTGGGACTGGGGCATGGCTGGGGCTGGGGCTGGGCTGAGGGCAGGGCTGGGGCTGGGGCAGGGGCCGGGGCTGGGGACAGGGCTAGGGCAGGAGCTGTGACAGGGCTGGGGCTGGGCTGGGGCTGGGTGCGGGACAGCGCTGGGCTGTGGCTTGGTCTGGGCTGGGGCAGGGCTGGGGCTGGGGCTGGGTCCAGGGCTGGAGCTGGGCTGTGGCTTGGGCTGGGCAGAGGCTGGGCTGGGGCTGGGGCTGAGGGCAGGGCTAGGCTAGGGCTGGGGCTGGGGCAGGGCTGGGGCTAGGCTGAGGGCAGGGCTAGGCTAGGGGTGGGGCTGGGGCAGGGCTGGGGCTAGGCTGAGGGCAGGGCTAGGCTAGGGGTGGGGCTGGGGCTGGGCTGGGGCTGGGTTCGGTGCAGAGCTAGGGCTGGGGCTGGGCTGGGGCCGGGGCTGGGGCCACGGGTGGGGCTGGGGCTGGATCTGGGGGCAGGGATGGGGCTGGGGCTGTGGCTGGGACTGGGGCAGGGCTGGGGCTGGACTGGGGACAAGGCTGGGGCTGAGGGCTGGGATGGGGCAGGACTGGGGCTGGGGCAGGGGCCAGGGCTGGGGACAGGGCTAGGGCCGGGGCTGTGGCCGGGCTGGGGCTGGGTTCGGGGCAGGGCTGGGGCTGGGTGTGGGCTGGGCTAGGGCTGGGCTGGGGGCAGGGATGGGGCTGGGGCTGGGCTGGTGCCAGTGCTGAGGCCGGGGGTGGGGCTGGGGCTGGGTCCAGGGCTGGGGCTGGAGCTGGGGCTGGGCGTGGGCTGGGGCAGGGTTGGGGTTGGGCTGGGGCCGAGGGTGGGGCTGGGGCTGGGGCAGGGCTGGGCAGTGGCTTGGGCTGGGGCTGGGTTCGGTGCAGAGCTAGGGCTGGGGCTGGGCTGGGGCCGGGGCTGGGGCCACGGGTGGGGCTGGGGCTGGATCTGGGGGCAGGGATGGGGCTGGGGCTGTAGCTGGGACTGGGGCAGGGCTAGGGCTGGGCTGGGGCCATGGCTGGGGCTGGGGCTGGGCTGGGGCTGGGGCTGGGTCCAGGGCTGGGGCTGGGCAGTGGCTGGGCTGGGGCCAGGCTGGGGCTGGGTTCGGTGCAGGGCTGGGCTGGGGCTGGGGCTGGGCTGGGGATGAGGGTGGGGCTGGGCTGGGGTCTGGGCTGGGCTTGGGGCAGGGCTGGGCCCAAGGCTGGGGCAGGGCTGGAGTAGGGCTGGGGCTGGGGCAGGGCTGGGGCAGGGCTGGGACTGGGGCTGGGCTGGGGCAGGGCTGGGCTGGGGCAGGGCTGGGGCCGAGGGTGGGGCTGGGGCTGGGGCAGGGCTGGGCAGTGGCTTGGGCTGGGCTGGGGCAGGGCTCAGGCTGGGGCTGGGTCCAGGGCTGGGGCTGGGCTGTGGCTTCAGCTGGGCAGGGGCAGGGCTGGGTCAAGGGCTGGGGAGGGGCTGGGGCTGGGGCTGGGTCCAGGGCTGGGGCTGGGGCTGGGCTGGGGCCGAGGGTGGGGCTGGGTCCAGGGCTGGAGCTGGGGCTGAGGGCAGGGCTGGGGCTGGGTTGAGGGCTGGGCTAGGCTAGGGATGGGGCTGGGGCAGGGCTGGGTCTGGGGCTGGGGCTGGGTCTGGGTCCAGGGCTGGGGGTGAGGCTGGGGTGGGGCTGGGGCTGGGTCCCGGGCAGGGGCTGGGCTGGGGCTGGGCGTGGGCTGGGGCAGGGTTGGGGTTGGGGCTGGGCTGGGGGCCAGGATAGGACTGGGGCCGGGGCTGTGGCTGGGACTGGGGCAGGGCAGGGGCTGGGCTGGGGACAGGGCTGGGCTGAGGGCAGGGCTGTGGCACGGCTGGGGCTGGGGGGTGGGATGGGGCAGGACTGGGGCTGGGGCAGGGGCCGGGGCTGGGGACAGGGGCAGGGCTGGGGCTGGGCTGGGGCAGGGTTGGGGCTGGGGTCTGGGATGGGGCAGGACTGGGGCTGGGGCAGGGGCCAGGGCTAGGGACAGGGCTATGGCTGGAGCTGGGGCAGGGCAGGGTCTGGGCTGGGGCTGGGTTCGGTGCAGGGCTGGGGCTGGGGCTGGGTCCGGTGCTGGGTCCAGGGCTGGGGCTGGGGCTGGGCTGGGCTAGGCCTGGGCTGGAGCCAGGGCTGGGGCTGGGGCTGGGTCCAGGGCTGGGGCTGGGCGGTGGTAGGGGCTGGGCTGGGGTCTGGCTGGGTCTGGGGCAGGGCTGGGCCTGAGGCTGGGGCAGGGCTGGAGTAGGGCTGGGGCCGGGGCTGGGCTGGGGGCAGGGATGGGGATGGGGATGGGCTGGGCTGGGGGAACGGATGGGGCTGGGGCTGGGGCTTGGGCTTGGGCAGGGCTGTCGCAGGGCTGGGGTTTGGGGCGGAGATGGGCAGGACTGGGGCTGGGGCAGGGGCCAGGGATGGCGACAGGGCTAGGGCAGGACCTGTGGCAGGGCTGGGTCCGGGCTGGGTCTGGGTTCGGGGCAGACTGGGCTGTGGCTTGGGCTGGGCTGGGGCAGGGCTCGGGCTGGGGCTGGGTCCAGGGCTGGGGCTGGGCTGTGGCTTGGGCTGGGGACAGGGCTGGGGCCGGGGCTGAGGCAGGGCTGGGGCAGGGCTGAGGCTGGGGCTGGACTGAGGGCAGGGCTTGGGGAGGGCTGGGAATGGGGGCTGTGATGGGGCAGGGCTGTGCTGGGCTGGGGCTGGGTTCGGGGTAGGGCTGGGCCTGGTACCAGGGCTGGGGCTGGGCTGAGGGCAGGGCTGGGCTAGGCCTGGGGCTGGGGCAGGGCTAGGTTAGGGCTGGCCTGGGGCCAGGGCTGGGGCTGGGACGGGGGCTGGGACTGGGGCAGGACCTGTGGCAGGGCTGGTGCCGGGCTAGGGCTGGGCCCGAGGCTGGCGCAGGGCTGGGGTTTGGGGCGGAGATGGGCAGGACTGGGGCTGGGGTAGGGGCCAGGGATAGGACTGGGGCTGGGCTGTGGCTTGGGCCGGGGCTGTGGCTGGGACTGGGGCAGGGCTAGGGCAGGACCTGTGGCAGGGCTGGGTCCGGTCTGGGTCTGGGTTCGGGGCACGGCTAGGCTGTGGCTTGGGCTGGGCTGGGGCAGGGCTCGGGCTGGGGCTGGGTCCATGGCTGGGGCTGGGCTGTGGCTTGGGCTGGGCAGGGGCAGGGCTGGGTCAAGGGCTGGGGCTGGGGCTGGGCTGGGGCCGAGGGTGGGGCTGGGGCTGGGGCTGGAGCTGGGGCTGGGCGTGGGCTGGGGCAGGGTTGGGGTTGGGGCTGGGCTGGGGGCCAGGATAGGACTGGGGCCGGGGCTGTGGCTGGGACTGGGGCAGGGCAGGGGCTGGGCTGGGGACAGGGCTGGGCTGAGGGCAGGGCTGAGGCACGGCTGGGGCTGGGGGGTGGGATGGGGCAGGACTGGGGCTGGGGCAGGGGCCGGGGCTGGGGACAGGGGCAGGGCTGGGGCTGGGCTGGGGCAGGGTTGGGGCTGGGGTCTGGGATGGGGCAGGACTGGGGCTGGGGCAGGGGCCAGGGCTAGGGACAGGGCTACGGCTGGAGCTGGGGCAGGGCAGGGTCTGGGCTGGGGCTGGGTTCGGTGCAGGGCTGGGGCTGGGGCATGGCGGGGGCTGGGGCTGGGGCTGGGTCCGGTGCTGGGTCCAGGGCTGGGGCTGGGGCTGGGCTGGGCTAGGCCTGGGCTGGAGCCAGGGCTGGGGCTGGGGCTGGGTCCAGGGCTGGGGCTGGGCGGTGGTAGGGGCTGGGCTGGGGTCTGGCTGGGTCTGGGGCAGGGCTGGGCCTGAGGCTGGGGCAGGGCTGGAGTAGGGCTGGGGCCGGGGCTGGGCTGGGGGCAGGGATGGGGATGGGGATGGGCTGGGCTGGGGGAACGGATGGGGCTGGGGCTGGGGCTTGGGCTTGGGCAGGGCTGTCGCAGGGCTGGGGTTTGGGGCGGAGATGGGCAGGACTGGGGCTGGGGCAGGGGCCAGGGATGGCGACAGGGCTAGGGCAGGACCTGTGGCAGGGCTGGGTCCGGGCTGGGTCTGGGTTCGGGGCAGACTGGGCTGTGGCTTGGGCTGGGCTGGGGCAGGGCTCGGGCTGGGGCTGGGTCCAGGGCTGGGGCTGGGCTGTGGCTTGGGCTGGGGACAGGGCTGGGGCCGGGGCTGAGGCAGGGCTGGGGCAGGGCTGAGGCTGGGGCTGGACTGAGGGCAGGGCTTGGGGAGGGCTGGGAATGGGGGCTGTGATGGGGCAGGGCTGTGCTGGGCTGGGGCTGGGTTCGGGGTAGGGCTGGGCCTGGTACCAGGGCTGGGGCTGGGCTGAGGGCAGGGCTGGGCTAGGCCTGGGGCTGGGGCAGGGCTAGGTTAGGGCTGGCCTGGGGCCAGGGCTGGGGCTGGGACGGGGGCTGGGACTGGGGCAGGACCTGTGGCAGGGCTGGTGCCGGGCTAGGGCTGGGCCCGAGGCTGGCGCAGGGCTGGGGTTTGGGGCGGAGATGGGCAGGACTGGGGCTGGGGTAGGGGCCAGGGATAGGACTGGGGCTGGGCTGTGGCTTGGGCCGGGGCTGTGGCTGGGACTGGGGCAGGGCTAGGGCAGGACCTGTGGCAGGGCTGGGTCCGGTCTGGGTCTGGGTTCGGGGCACGGCTAGGCTGTGGCTTGGGCTGGGCTGGGGCAGGGCTCGGGCTGGGGCTGGGTCCATGGCTGGGGCTGGGCTGTGGCTTGGGCTGGGCAGGGGCAGGGCTGGGTCAAGGGCTGGGGCTGGGGCTGGGCTGGGGCCGAGGGTGGGGCTGGGGCTGGGGCTGGAGCTGGGGCTGGGGCTGAGGGCAGGGCTGGGCTGGGGCTGGGTCCAGGGCTGGTGCTGGGTTGAGGGCAGGGCTAGGCTAGGGATGGGGCTGGGGCAGGGCTGGGTCTGTGTCTGGGGCTGGGTCTGGGTCCAGGGCTGGGGCTGGGGCTGGGCTGGGGCCGAGGGTGGGGCTGGGGCTGGGGCTGGGGCTGGGGCTGGGGCTGAGGGCACGGCTGGGCTGGGGCTGGGTCCCGGGCAGGGGCTGGGCTGGGGCTGGGGCTGGGGTTGGGGCTGGTCATGGGCAGGGCTGGGCTGGGGCTGGGGCAGTGCTGGGGCTGGGTTGAGGGCAGGGCTAGGCTAGGGATGGGGCTAGGGCAGGGCTGGGTCTGGGTCTGGGGATGGGTCTGGGTCCAGGGCTGGGGCTGAGGCTGGGGTAGGGCTGGGGCTGGGCTGTGGCTGGGGCCGAGGCTGTGGCTGGGGACAGGGCTGGGCTGAGGGCAGGGCTGGGGCTGGGGGCTGGGATGGGGCAGGACTGGGGCTGGGGCAGGGGCCGGGGCTGGGGACAGGGCTAGGGCTGGGGCTGGGTCCAGGCGTGGGGCTGGGCTGAGGGCAGGGCTGGGCTAGGGCTGGGACTGAGGGCATGGATGGGGCTGGGGCTGGGCTGAGGGCAGGGCTGGGGATGGGGCGGGAATGGGGCAGGACTAGGGCTGGTGCAGGGGCCGGGGCTGGGGACAGGGGCAGGGCTGGGGCTCGGCTGGGGACAGGGCTGGGGCTGTGGCTGGGCTAGGGCTGGGGCTGGGCCCGAGGCTGGGGCAGGGCTGGGGATGGGGGCTGGGATGGGGCAGGACTGGGGCTGGGGCAGGGGCCGGGGCTGGGGACAGGGCTGGGGCCCGAGCTGGGGCAGACCTGGGGCTGGGCTGGGGCTGGGTTCGGGGCAGGGCTGGGCCTGTTTCTAGGGCTGGGGCTGGGCTGGGGCTGGGTTCGGGCCAGGGCTGGGGCTGGGTCCAGGCGTGGGGCTGGGCTGAGGGCAGGGCTGGGCTAGGGCTGGGACTGAGGGCATGGATGGGGCTGGGGCTGGGCTGAGGGCAGGGCTGGGGATGGGGCGGGAATGGGGCAGGACTAGGGCTGGTGCAGGGGCCGCGGCTGGGGACAGGGGCAGGGCTGGGGCTGGGCTGGGGACAGGGCTGCGGCTGTGGCTGGGGCAGGGCTGGGGCTGGGGGCTGGGCTGGGTCCGGGCTGGGGCTGGGTTCGGGGCAGGGCTGGGGCTGGGTCCAGGCCTGGGGCTGGGCTGAGAGCAGGGCTGGGCTAGGGCTGGGGCTGGGGCAGAGCGGGGGCTGGGTCAGGGCTGGGCTAGGGCTGGGGTAGGGCTGGGGCTGGGCTGAGGGCAGGGCTGGGGCTGGGGCTGGGGCTGGGTCCAGGTCTGGGGCTGGGCTGGGATGGGGCAGGACTAGGGCTGGTGCAGCGGCCAGCGCTGGGGACAGGGCTGGGGCCCGAGCTGGGGCAGGGCTGCGGCCAGGCTGGGGCTGGGGTCGGTGCAGGGCTGGGGCTGGGGCTGGGCTGGGGCTGGGGCTGGGTCTAGGGCTGGGGCTGGGGCTGGGCTGGGCTAGGGCTGGGCTGGGGCCAGGGCTGGGGCTAGGGCAGGGCTGGGGCTGGGGCTGGGGCCGGGGCTGGGGACAGGGCTCGGGCTGGGCTGGGGCCGGGCTGGGGCTGGGTTCGGTGCAGGGCTGGGCCTGGGGCTTGGGCTGGGCTGGGGACGAGGGTGGGGCTGGGGCAGGGGCTGGGGCTGGGGACAGGGCTGGGGGCGGGCTGGGGCTGGGCTAAGGGCAGGGCTGGGCTAGGGCTGTGGCTGGGGCAGGGCTGGGGCCGGGGCTGAGGGTGGAATGGGGCTGGGACTGGGGCGGGGACTGGGGCAGGGCTAGGGCTGGGGCTGGGTTGGAGCCGAGTCTGGGGCTTGGCTGGTGCCGAGGGTGGGGCTGGGGCTGGGGCTGGGGCTGGGGCTGGGGCTGGGGCTGTGGACAGGGCTGGGGCTAGGGCTGAGTTAGGGGTAGGGCTGGGGCTGTGCTGGGGCCGGGGCTGGAACCAAGGCTTGGGCAGGGATGGGGCTGGGGCTGGGGCTGGGGACAGGGCTGGGGCAGGGGCTGAGGCAGGGCTGGGGCAGGGCTGGGGCTGGGGCTGGGCTGAGGGCAGGGCTTGGGAAGGGCTGGGAATGGGGGCTGTGATGGGGCAGGGCTGGGCTGGGTTTGGGGTAGGGCTGGGCCTGGTACCAGGGCTGGGGCTGGGCTGAGGGCAGGGCTGGGCTGGGCCTGGGGCTGGGGCAGGGCTAGGTCAGGGCTGGCCTGGGGCCAGGGCTGGGGCTGGGACTGGGGCTGGGACTGGGGCAGGGCTGGGGCTGGGCTGGGGCTGGGCTGAGGCAGGGATAGGGAGGGGTCAGGGCTGGGGCTGGGGCCGGGGCTGTGGCCGGGGCTGGGGCAGGGCTGGTGCCAGGCTGGGGCTGGGGCTGGGGCTGGGCTGAGGGCAGGGCTGGCGCAGGGCTGGGGTTTGGGGCGGAGATGGGCAGGACTGGGGCTGGGGCAGGGGCCAGGGATGGCGACAGGGCTAGGGCAGGACCTGTGGCAGGGCTGGGTCCGGGCTGGATCTGGGTTCGGGGCAGGGCTGGGCTGTGGCTTGGGCTGGGCTGGGGCAGGGCTCGGGCTGGGGCTGGGTCCAGGGCTGGGGCTGGGCTGTGGCTTGGGGTGGGCAGGGGCAGGGCTGGGGCTGGGGCTGGGTCAAGGGCTGGGGCTGGGCTGGGGCTGTGGCTGGGGTTGGGGCTGGTCATGGGCAGGGCTGGGGCCACGGCTGGGCTGGGGCCGACGGTGGGGCTGGCGCTGGGGTTGGGGCTGAGGGCAGGGCTGGGGCTGGGTCTGGGTCTGGGTCTGGGGCTGGGTCTGGGTCCAGGGCTGGGGCTGGGCTGGGGCTGGGGATGGGCAGGGGCAGGGCTAGGGCTGTGGCTGAGGCTGGGGTGGGGCTGGGGCTGGGTCCCGGGCAGGGGCTGGGCTGGGTCTGGGCGTGGGCTGGGGCAGGGCTGGGGTTGGGGCTGGGCTGGGGGCCAGGATAGGACTGGGGCTGGGCTGTGGCTGGGGCCGGGGCTGTGGCTGGGACTGGGGCAGGGCTGGGGCTGGGCTGGGGACAGGGCTGGGCTGAGGGCAGGGCTGGGGCACGGCTGGGGCTGGGGGCTGGGATGGGGCAGGACTGGGGCTGGGGCAGGGGCCGGGGCTGGGGACAGGGCTAGGGCCAGAGCTGGGGCAGGGCTGGGGCTGGGCTGGGGCTGGGTTCGGGGCAGGGCTGGGGCTGGGTCCAGGCGTGGGGCTGGGCTGAGGGCAGGGCTGGGCTAGGGCTGGGACTGGGGGCATGGATGGGGCTGGGGCTGGGCTGAGGGAAGTGCTGGGGATGGGGCAGGACTAGGGCTGGTGCAGGGGCCGGGGCTGGGAACAGGGGCAGGGCTTGGGCTGGGCTGGGGACAGGGCTGCAGCTGTGGCTGGGGACAGGGCTGCGGCTGTGGCTGGGGCAGGGCTGGGGCTGGGTCCAGGCGTGCGGCTGGGCTGAGGGCAGGGCTGGGCTAGGGCTGGGACTGGGGGCATGGATGGGGCTGGGGCTGGGCTGAGGGAAGTGCTGGGGATGGGGCAGGACTGGGGCTGGGGCAGGGGCCGGGGCTGGGGACAGGGCTAGGGCTGGGGCTGGGTCCAGGCGTGGGGCTGGGCTGAGGGCAGGGCTGGGCTAGGGCTGGGACTGAGGGCATGGATGGGGCTGGGGCTGGGCTGAGGGCAGGGCTGGGGATGGGGCGGGAATGGGGCAGGACTAGGGCTGGTGCAGGGGCCGGGGCTGGGGACAGGGGCAGGGCTGGGGCTCGGCTGGGGACAGGGCTGGGGCTGTGGCTGGGCTAGGGCTGGGGCTGGGCCCGAGGCTGGGGCAGGGCTGGGGATGGGGGCTGGGATGGGGCAGGACTGGGGCTGGGGCAGGGGCCGGGGCTGGGGACAGGGCTGGGGCCCGAGCTGGGGCAGACCTGGGGCTGGGCTGGGGCTGGGTTCGGGGCAGGGCTGGGCCTGTTTCTAGGGCTGGGGCTGGGCTGGGGCTGGGTTCGGGCCAGGGCTGGGGCTGGGTCCAGGCGTGGGGCTGGGCTGAGGGCAGGGCTGGGCTAGGGCTGGGACTGAGGGCATGGATGGGGCTGGGGCTGGGCTGAGGGCAGGGCTGGGGATGGGGCGGGAATGGGGCAGGACTAGGGCTGGTGCAGGGGCCGCGGCTGGGGACAGGGGCAGGGCTGGGGCTGGGCTGGGGACAGGGCTGCGGCTGTGGCTGGGGCAGGGCTGGGGCTGGGGGCTGGGCTGGGTCCGGGCTGGGGCTGGGTTCGGGGCAGGGCTGGGGCTGGGTCCAGGCCTGGGGCTGGGCTGAGAGCAGGGCTGGGCTAGGGCTGGGGCTGGGGCAGAGCGGGGGCTGGGTCAGGGCTGGGCTAGGGCTGGGGTAGGGCTGGGGCTGGGCTGAGGGCAGGGCTGGGGCTGGGGCTGGGGCTGGGTCCAGGTCTGGGGCTGGGCTGGGATGGGGCAGGACTAGGGCTGGTGCAGCGGCCAGCGCTGGGGACAGGGCTGGGGCCCGAGCTGGGGCAGGGCTGCGGCCAGGCTGGGGCTGGGGTCGGTGCAGGGCTGGGGCTGGGGCTGGGCTGGGGCTGGGGCTGGGTCTAGGGCTGGGGCTGGGGCTGGGCTGGGCTAGGGCTGGGCTGGGGCCAGGGCTGGGGCTGGGGCTAGGGCAGGGCTGGGGCTGGGGCTGGGGCCGGGGCTGGGGACAGGGCTCGGGCTGGGCTGGGGCCGGGCTGGGGCTGGGTTCGGTGCAGGGCTGGGCCTGGGGCTTGGGCTGGGCTGGGGACGAGGGTGGGGCTGGGGCAGGGGCTGGGGCTGGGGACAGGGCTGGGGGCGGGCTGGGGCTGGGCTAAGGGCAGGGCTGGGCTAGGGCTGTGGCTGGGGCAGGGCTGGGGCCGGGGCTGAGGGTGGAATGGGGCTGGGACTGGGGCGGGGACTGGGGCAGGGCTAGGGCTGGGGCTGGGTTGGAGCCGAGTCTGGGGCTTGGCTGGTGCCGAGGGTGGGGCTGGGGCTGGGGCTGTGGACAGGGCTGGGGCTAGGGCTGAGTTAGGGGTAGGGCTGGGGCTGTGCTGGGGCCGGGGCTGGAACCAAGGCTTGGGCAGGGATGGGGCTGGGGCTGGGGCTGGGGACAGGGCTGGGGCAGGGGCTGAGGCAGGGCTGGGGCAGGGCTGGGGCTGGGGCTGGGCTGAGGGCAGGGCTTGGGAAGGGCTGGGAATGGGGGCTGTGATGGGGCAGGGCTGGGCTGGGTTTGGGGTAGGGCTGGGCCTGGTACCAGGGCTGGGGCTGGGCTGAGGGCAGGGCTGGGCTGGGCCTGGGGCTGGGGCAGGGCTAGGTCAGGGCTGGCCTGGGGCCAGGGCTGGGGCTGGGACTGGGGCTGGGACTGGGGCAGGGCTGGGGCTGGGCTGGGGCTGGGCTGAGGCAGGGATAGGGAGGGGTCAGGGCTGGGGCTGGGGCCGGGGCTGTGGCCGGGGCTGGGGCAGGGCTGGTGCCAGGCTGGGGCTGGGGCTGGGGCTGGGCTGAGGGCAGGGCTGGCGCAGGGCTGGGGTTTGGGGCGGAGATGGGCAGGACTGGGGCTGGGGCAGGGGCCAGGGATGGCGACAGGGCTAGGGCAGGACCTGTGGCAGGGCTGGGTCCGGGCTGGATCTGGGTTCGGGGCAGGGCTGGGCTTTGGCTTGGGCTGGGCTGGGGCAGGGCTCGGGCTGGGGCTGGGTCCATGGCTGGGGCTGGGCTGTGGCTTGGGGTGGGCAGGGGCAGGGCTGGGGCTGGGGCTGGGTCAAGGGCTGGGGCTGGGCTGGGGCTGTGGCTGGGGTTGGGGCTGGTCATGGGCAGGGCTGGGGCCGCGGCTGGGCTGGGGCCGACGGTGGGGCTGGGGCTGGGGTTGGGGCTGAGGGCAGGGCTGGGGCTGGGTCTGGGTCTGGGTCTGGGGCTGGGTCTGGGTCCAGGGCTGGGGCTGGGCTGGGGCTGGGGATGGGCAGGGGCAGGGCTAGGGCTGTGGCTGAGGCTGGGGTGGGGCTGGGGCTGGGTCCCGGGCAGGGGCTGGGCTGGGTCTGGGCGTGGGCTGGGGCAGGG
This sequence comes from Melanerpes formicivorus, assembly GCF_026170545.1. Lineage (NCBI taxonomy): Eukaryota > Metazoa > Chordata > Aves > Piciformes > Picidae > Melanerpes > Melanerpes formicivorus. The sequence continues at coordinate 81,778 of NW_027142743.1, read as the reverse complement.
CTGGGGTTGGGGCTGGGCTGGGGGCCAGGATAGGACTGGGGCTGGGCTGTGGCTGGGGCCGGGGCTGTGGCTGGGACTGGGGCAGGGCTGGGGCTGGGCTGGGGACAGGGCTGGGCTGAGGGCAGGGCTGGGGCACGGCTGGGGCTGGGGGCTGGGATGGGGCAGGACTGGGGCTGGGGCAGGGGCCGGGGCTGGGGACAGGGCTAGGGCCAGAGCTGGGGCAGGGCTGGGGCTGGGCTGGGGCTGGGTTCGGGGCAGGGCTGGGGCTGGGTCCAGGCGTGGGGCTGGGCTGAGGGCAGGGCTGGGCTAGGGCTGGGACTGGGGGCATGGATGGGGCTGGGGCTGGGCTGAGGGAAGTGCTGGGGATGGGGCAGGACTAGGGCTGGTGCAGGGGCCGGGGCTGGGGACAGGGGCAGGGCTTGGGCTGGGCTGGGGACAGGGCTGCAGCTGTGGCTGGGGACAGGGCTGCGGCTGTGGCTGGGGCAGGGCTGGGGCTGGGTCCAGGCGTGCGGCTGGGCTGAGGGCAGGGCTGGGCTAGGGCTGGGACTGGGGGCATGGATGGGGCTGGGGCTGGGCTGAGGGAAGTGCTGGGGATGGGGCAGGACTAGGGCTGGTGCAGGGGCCGGGGCTGGGGACAGGGGCAGGGCTTGGGCTGGGCTGGGGACAGGGCTGCAGCTGTGGCTGGGGACAGGGCTGCGGCTGTGGCTGGGGCAGGGCTGGGGCTGGGTCCAGGCGTGGGGCTGGGCTGAGGGCAGGGCTGGGCTAGGGCTGGGACTGGGGGCATGGATGGGGCTGGGGCTGGGCTGAGGGCAGGGCTGGGGATGGGGCGGGAATGGGGCAGGACTAGGGCTGGTGCAGGGGCTGGGGCTGGGGACAGGGCTGGGGGCGGGCTGGGGCTGGGCTAAGGGCAGGGCTGGGCTAGGGCTGTGGCTGGGGCAGGGCTGGGGCCGGGGCTGAGGGTGGAATGGGGCTGGGACTGGGGCGGGGACTGGGGCAGGGCTAGGGCTGGGGCTGGGTTGGAGCCGAGTCTGGGGCTTGGCTGGTGCCGAGGGTGGGGCTGGGGCTGGGGCTGGGGCTGGGGCTGTGGACAGGGCTGGGGCTAGGGCTGAGTTAGGGGTAGGGCTGGGGCTGTGCTGGGGCCGGGGCTGGAACCAAGGCTTGGGCAGGGATGGGGCTGGGGCTGGGGCTGGGCTGAGGGCAGGGCTGGCGCAGGGCTGGGGTTTGGGGCGGAGATGGGCAGGACTGGGGCTGGGGCAGGGGCCAGGGATGGCGACAGGGCTAGGGCAGGACCTGTGGCAGGGCTGGGTCCGGGCTGGGTCTGGGTTTGGGGCTGGGCTGGGCTGTGGCTTGGGCTGGGCTGGGGCAGGGCTCGGGCTGGGGCTGGGTCCATGGCTGGGGCTGGGCTGTGGCTTGGGGTGGGCAGGGGCAGGGCTGGGGCTGGGGCTGGGTCAAGGGCTGGGGCTGGGCTGGGGCTGTGGCTGGGGTTGGGGCTGGTCATGGGCAGGGCTGGGGCCGCGGCTGGGCTGGGGCCGAGGGTGGGGCTGGGGCTGGGGTTGGGGCTGAGGGCAGGGCTGGGGCTGGGGCTGGGGCTGGGTCTGGGTCTGGGGCTGGGGCTGGGTCCAGGGCTGGGGCTGGGCTGGGGCTGGGGATGGGCAGGGGCAGGGCTAGGGCTGTGGCTGAGGCTGGGGTGGGGCTGGGGCTGGGTCCCGGGCAGGGTCTGGGCTGGGTCTGGGCGTGGGCTGGGGCAGGGCTGGGGTTGGGGCTGGGCTGGGGGCCAGGATAGGACTGGGGCTGGGCTGTGGCTGGGGCCGGGGCTGTGGCTGGGACTGGGGCAGGGCTGGGGCTGGGCTGGGGACAGGGCTGGGCTGAGGGCATGGCTGGGGCTGGGGGCTGGGATGGGGCAGGACTGGGGCTGGGACAGGGGCCGGGGCTGGGGATAGGGCTAGGGCCAGAGCTGGGGCAGGGCTGGGGCTGGGCTGGGGCTGGGTTCGGGGCAGGGCTGGGGCTGGGTCCAGGCGTGGGGCTGGGCTGAGGGCAGGGCTGGGCTAGGGCTGGGGCTGGGGGCATGGATGGGGCTGGGGCTGGGCTGAGGGTAGGGCTGGGGATGGGGCAGGACTAGGGCTGGTGCAGGGGCCGGGGCTGGGGACAGGGGCAGGGCTTGGGCTGGGCTGGGGACAGGGCTGCAGCTGTGGCTGGGGCAGGGCTGGGGCTGGGTCCAGGCGTGGGGCTGGGCTGAGGGCAGGGCTGGCCTATGGCTGGGACTGGGGGCATGGATGGGGCTGGGGCTGGGCTGAGGGTGGGGCTGGGGCTGGGCTGAGGGTAGGGCTGGGGATGGGGCGGGGATGGGGCAGGACTAGGGCTGGTGCAGGGGCCGGGGCTGGGGACAGGGGCAGGGCTGGGGCTGGGCTGGGGACAGGGCTGCGGCTGTGGCTGGGGCAGGGTTGGGGCTGGGGGCTGGGATGGGGCAGGACTGGGGCTGGGGCAGGGGCCAGGGTTAGGGACAAGGCTACGGCCAGAGCTGGGGCAGGGCTGGGTCTGGGCTGGGGCTGGGTTCGGTGCAGGGCTGGGGCTGGGCGGTGGTAGGGGCTGGGCTGGGGTCTGGGCTGGGACCGGGACTGGGCTGGGGTAGGGCTTGGGCAGGGGCTGGGCTGGGGACGAGGGTGGGGCTGGGGCAGGGCTGTCGCAGGGCTGGGGTTTGGGGCGGAGATGGGCAGGACTGGGGCTGGGGCAGGGGCCAGGGATGGCGACGGGGCTAGGGCAGGACCTGTGGCAGGGCTGGGTCCGGGCTGGGTCTGGATTCGGGGCAGGGCTGGGCTGTGGCTTGGGCTGGGCTGGGGCAGGGCTCGGGCTGGGGCTGGGCTGGGGCTGGGGCTGGGTCAAGGGCTGGGGCTGGGCTGGGGCTGGGGCTGGGGCTGGGCATGGGCAGGGCTGGGGCCGGGGCTGGGCTGGGGCCAAGGGTGGGGCTGGGGCTGGGGGGTGTGGACAGGGCTGGGGCGAGGGCTGAGTTAGGGGTCGGGCTGGGGCTGTGCTTGGGCTGGGGCTGGAACCAAGGCTTGGGCAGGAATGGGGCGGGGCTGGGGCTTGGCCTGGGGCAGGGTTGGGGCTGGGCTGTGGCTGGCGCTGGGGACAGGGCTGGGGCCGGGGCTGAGGCAGGGCTGGGGCAGGGCTGGGGCTGGGGCTGGGCTGAGGGCAGGGCCTGGGAAGGGCTGGGAATGGGGGCTGTGATGGGGCAGGGCTGGGGCTGGGCTGGGGCTTGGTTCGGGGTAGGGCTGGGCCTGGTACCAGGGCTGGGGCTGGGCTGAGGGCAGGGCTGGGCTAGGCCTGGGGCTGGGGCAGGGCTAGGTTAGGGCTGGCCTGGGGCCAGGGCTGGGGCTGGGACTGGGGCTGGGACTGGGGCAGGGCTGGAGTAGGGCTGGGGCTGGGGCTGGGCTGGGGGCAGGGATGGGGATGGGGATGTGCTGGGCTGGGGGAACGGATGGGGCTGGGGCTGGGGCTTGGGCTGGGGCAGGGCTGGGGCCTGGGCTGGGGACGAGGGTGGGGCTGGGGCAGGGCTGTTGCAGGGCTGGTGTTTGGGGCGGAGATGGGCAGGACTGGGGCTGGGGCAGGGGCCAGGGATGGCGACAGGGCTAGGGCAGGACCTGTGGCAGGGCTGGGTCCGGGCTGGGTCTGGGTTTGGGGCAGGGCTGGGCTGTGGCTTGGGCTGGGCTGAGGCAGGGCTCGGGCTGGGGCTGGGTCCAGGGCTGGGGCTGGGCTGTGGCTTGAGCTGGGCAGGGGCAGGGCTGGGGCTGGGGCTGGGCTGGGGCTGGGGCTGGCTCAAGGGCTGGGGCTGGTCATGGGCTGGGCTGTGGCTGGGGCTGGGGACAGGGCTGGGGCCAGGGCTGAGGCAGGGCTGGGGCAGGGCTGAGGCTGGGGCTGGACTGAGGGCAGGGCTTGGGGAGGGCTGGGAATGGGGGCTGTGATGGGGCAGGGCTGTGCTGGGCTGGGGCTGGGTTCGGGGTAGGGCTGGGCCTGGTACCAGGGCTGGGGCTGGGCTGAGGGCGGGGCTGGGCTAGGCCTGGGGCTGGGGCAGGGCTAGGTTAGGGCTGGCCTGGGGCCAGGGCTGGGGCTGGGACGGGGGCTGGGACTGGAGCAGGGCTGGGGCAGGAATAGGGCTGGGGCTGGGCTGGGGCTGGAGCTGGGGCTGTGGCCGGGGCTGGGGCAGGGCTGGTGCCGGGCTGGGGCTGGGCCCGAGGCTGGCGCAGGGCTGGGGTTTGGGGCGGAGATGGGCAGGACTGGGGCTGGGGCAGGGGCCAGGGATAGGACTGGGGTTGGGCTGTGGCTTGGGCCGGGGCTGTGGCTGGGACCGGGGCAGGGCTAGGGCAGGACCTGTGGCAGGGCTGGGTCCGGTCTGGGTCTGGGTTCGGGGCATGGCTAGGCTGTGGCTTGGGCTGGGCTGGGGCAGGGCTGGGGCTGGGTTGAGGGCAGGGCTAGGCTAGGGATGGGGCTGGGGCAGGGCTGGGTCTGGGTCTGGGGATGGGTCTGGGTCCAGGGCTGGGGCTGAGGCTGGGGCTGGGCTGGGGTTGGGGCTGGGCTGGGGCTGGGCGTGGGCTGGGGCAGGGCTGGGGTTGGGGCTGGGCTGGGGGCCAGGATAGGACTGGGGCTGGGCTGTGGCTGGGGCCGAGGCTGTGGCTGGGGACAGGGCTGGGCTGAGGGCAGGGCTGGGGCACGGCTGGGGCTGGGGGCTGGGATGGGGCAGGACTGGGGCTGGGGCAGGGGCCGGGGCTGGGGACAGGGCTAGGGCCGGAGTTGGGGCAGGGCTGGGGCTGGGCTGGGGCTGGGTTCGGGCCAGGGCTGGGGCTGGGTACAGGCATGGGGCTGGGCTGAGGGCAGGGCTGGGGATGGGGCGGGAATGGGGCAGGACTAGGGCTGGTGCAGGGGCCGGGGCTGGGGACAGGGGCAGGGCTGGGGCTGGGCTGGGGACAGGGCTGCGGCTGTGGATGGGCTAGGGCTGGGGCTGGGGGCTGGGATGGGGCAGGACTGGGGCTGGGGCAGGGGCCGAGGCTAGGGACAAGGCTACGGCCGGAGCTGGGGCAGGGCTGGGTCCGGGCTGGGGCTGGGTCCAGGCCTGGGGCTGGGCTGAGAGCAGGGCTGGGCTAGGGCTGGGGCTGGGGCAGAGCGGGGGCTGGGTCAGGGCTGGGCTAGGGCTGGGCCTGGGGCAGGGATTGGGCTGGGTTCGGTGCAGGGCTGGTGCTGGGGCATGGCAGGGGCTGGGGCTGGGGCTGGGCCCAGGGCTGGTTCTGGGCGGTGGCTGGGCCTGGGCTGGGGCTGGGCTGGGTCCAGGGCTGGGGCTGGGCCCGAGGCTGGGGCAGGGCTGGGGATGGGGGCTGGGATGGGGCAGGACTGGGGCTGGGGCAGGGGCCAGGATTGGGGACAGGGCTGGGGCCCGAGCTGGGGCAGACCTGGGGCTGGGCTGGGGCTGGGTTCGGGGCAGGGCTGGGCCTGGTTCTAGGGCTGGGGCTGGGCTGAGGGCAGGGCTGGGCTAGGCCTGGGGCTGGGGCCGGGCTTGGTTAGGGCTGGCCTGGGGCCAGAGCTGAGGCTGGGACTGGGGCTGGGCCTGTAGCAGGGCTGGGGCTGGGCTGGGGCTGGGGCTGGGGTAGGGCTGGGGCTGGGCTGAGGGCAGGGCAGGGGCTGGGGCTGGGGCTGGGTCCAGGTCTGGGGCTGGGCTGGGATGGGGCAGGACTAGGGCTGGTGCAGCGGCCAGGGCTGGGGACAGGGCTGGGGCCCGAGCTGGGGCAGGGCTGCGGCCAGGCTGGGGCTGGGGTCGGTGCAGGGCTGGGGCTGGGGCTGGGCTGGGGCTGGGTCTGGGTCTAGGGCTGGGGCTGGGGCTGGGCTGGGCTAGGGCTGGGCTGGGGCCAGGGCTGGGGCTGGGGCAGGGCTGGGGCTGGGGCAGGGGCCGGGGCTGGGGACAGGGCTGGGGCTGGGCTGGGGCCGGGCTGGGGCTGGGTTCGGTGCAGGGCTGGGCCTGGGGCTTGGGCTGGGCTGGGGACAAGGGTGGGGCTGGGCTGGGGTCTGGACTGGGCCTGGGGCAGGGCTGGGCCCGAGGCTGGGGCAGAGCTGGAGAAGGGCTGGGGCTGGGGCAGGGCTGGGGGCAGGGATAGGGATGGGGCTGGGATGGGCTGTGGGAACGGATGGGGCTGGGGCTGGGGCTATGGCTGGGGCTTGGGCTGCGGCAGGGCTGGGCCTGGGCTGGGACCGGGGCTGGGCTCGGCTAGGTCTGGGGCAGGGGCTGGGCTAAGGGTAGGTCTGGGGCAGGGGCTGGGCTGGGGACGAGGTTGGGACTGGGGCAGGGCTGGGGACAGGGCTAGGGCCGGAGCTAGGCCAGGGCTGGGGCCGGGCTGGGGCAGGACTGGGGCCAGGCTGGGGCTGGGTTCGGTGCAGGACTGGGGCTGGGGCATGGCGGGGGCTGGGGCTGGGGCTGGGGCTGGGTCCAGGGCTGGGGCTGGGGCTGGGCTGGGCTAGGCCTGGGCTGGAGCCAGGTCTGGGGCTGGGGCTGGGTCCAGGGCTGGGGCTGGGCGGTGGTAGGGGCTGGGCTGGGGTCTGGGCTGGGCCTGGGGCAGGGCTGGGCCTGAGGCTGGGGCAGGACTGGAGTAGGGCTGGGGCTGGGGCTGGGCTGGGGGCAGGGATGGGGATGGGGATGGGCTGGGCTGGGGGAACGGATAGGGCTGGGGCCTGGGCTGGGACCGGGACTGGGCTGGGGTAGGGCTTGGGCAGGGGCTCGGCTGGGGATGAGGGTGGGGCTGGGGCAGGGGCTGGAGCTGGGGACAAGGGTGGGGCTGGGGCAGGGGCTGGAGTCAGGGCTGGGGCTGAGCTGGGGCTGGGCTGGGACTGGGGCTAGGCTGGGGTAGGTCTGGGGCAGGGGCTGGGCTGGAGACGAGGGTGGGGCTGGGGCAGGGGCTGGGGACAGGGCTGGGGCCAGGCTGGGGCTGGGCTAAGGGCAGGGCTGGGCTAGGGCTGTGGCTGGGGCAGGGCTGGGGCCGGGGCTGGGGCTGGGCTGTGGCTGGGGCCAGGATGGGGCAGGGGTGGGTCTGGGGCTGGGATGGTTCAGGACTGGGGCTGGGGCAGGGGCCGGGGTTAGGGACAGGGCTGGGGCTGGGCGGTGGCCAGGCTGGGGCTGGGTTCGGTGCAGGGCTGGGGCTGGGCGGTGGCAGGGGGTGGGCTGGGGTCTGGGCTGGGCCTGGGGCAGGGCTGGGCCTGAGGCTGGGGCAGGGCTGGAGTAGGGATGGGGCTGGGGCTAGGCTGGGGGCAGGGATGGGGATGGGGATGGGCTGGGCTGGGGGAACGGATGGGGCTGGGGCTGGGGCTTGGGCTGGGGCAGGGCTGGGGCCAGGCTGGGGCTGGGTTCGGTGCAGGGCTGGGGCTGGGCGGTGGCAGGGGGTGGGCTGGGGTCTGGGCTGGGCCTGGGGCAGGGCTGGGCCTGAGGCTGGGGCAGGGCTGGAGTAGGGATGGGGCTGGGGCTAGGCTGGGGGCAGGGATGGGGATGGGGATGGGCTGGGCTGGGGGAACGGATGGGGCTGGGGCTGGGGCTTGGGCTGGGGCAGGGCTGGGGCCTGGGCTGGGACCGGGACTGGGCTGGGGTAGGGCTTGGGCAGGGGCAGGGCTTGGGCAGGGGCTGGGCTGGGGACGAGGGTAGGGCTGGGGCAGGGCTGGGGCTGGGGCTGGGCTGAGGGCAGGGCTGGCGCAGGGCTGGGGTTTGGGGCGGAGATGGGCAGGACTGGGGCTGGGGCAGGGGCCAGGGATGGCGACAGGGCTAGGGCAGGACCTGTGGCAGGGCTGGGTCCGGGCTGGGTCTGGGTTCGGGCTGGGCTGGGCTGTGGCTTGGGCTGGGCTGGGGCAGGGCTCGGGCTGGGGCTGGGTCCAGGGCTGGGGCTGGGCTGTGGCTTGGGCTGGGCAGGGGCAGGGCTGGAGCTGGGGCTGGGCTGGGGCTGGGGCCGGGTCAAGGGCTGGGGCTGGGGCTGGGCATGGGCATGGGCAGGGCTGGTGTTGTCGGACAAGAGGGGACATGGGTCCCAGGAACACCTGTGCAATTCAGGCCTTGAAGAATTCTCTGTTGATAATATACTGGCGGAAAGGAGATGTGAGAAAGTGCTGATTGCTTGGTATGCTGAAGTCCAGCTGCCCCTGAGATGGGAGGCAAGCGAGATAAGGAAGAGGCGAGATCTGGGAAAGAGAGCAATTAGGCCGGATAGAAGAATTCCACAGAGTTGTGAAAACAATGATGTAACCTTTTAGAGAGCAACCAATAGTATGTTGCCAAGTGGGCATAATTATAGCAAACTGTATATAAGATGTGTCTGATGCTCAATAAAGTGGAATCCGCTGATCAAATTGGTCGTTAAAGCGGCCCCCTTCTTGCAGTAAGTGGCGCTCGAACACGGGACCCTAATGAAGACAAACGTTAGGGTTTAAGAAGTTCTTCGGGACTTGGGAGATTCGCAGTAAGCCGGGAGGCAAGAAGACGGCCGGCCCGGGATAGCAGTACCGGAGGCTGCAAGAAAAGGGAAGACAGCCTTGAAGCCGAAGACGCTGTAGAGCCGGAAACTGCTTAAACGAGGTCTGTGCGCACAGGTATTAACGTTTAAATACGGTTATGGATAGGCAGGCAGCGTATGATTTATTTATATGCTTTTTAGAAAAGCGACAGTGTAAGTTAAATTTTACAAAGGAGTTGGTGCCGCTGTTAAGCTATGCAGGAGAGTTAGGATATTTTAAGGACCCAAATGAGGTGTTTGAAAGATTGCAGTGGAAAAAGTCTGGACAAGACTTGTGGCTGCATGGCTTAGATGATGAAAAACGAGCAAAGGAGTGTGGAAAATGGTGGAAGATGGTTATGACAGCATTGGATCAGCATCGTGCTGAGCAAGTGGCAGCTTATCAAGCCAGGGTACGATTAGATTATACGGACCCAAATGGAGCAAGTGTTACACATGCTGGGTTGCCTTTGTCAGAAGAGGTTCAGGATTATTTAAGAAAGGAGAAGGCTGCGTGTGTAAAAGGACTAGGTGGCAGAGTCGAATTACAATCTGTAACGCAGGACTCTGCTGAGGAGCCTTCCCCGTCTCTTTTAGCTGAGCAAATTGTACAGGAGAAGAAAGTAAGTGAGGGAGAGCAGACAAACAGGGCGATAGATCCTGGAGGTGGTGTTAAAGATCATGTAAGAAAGCACGCAGAGTATTGGCGAAAGGTTGCAGAACACTTAAACGCCGAAGGAGATCAGGAAGGGCTTAGCCGGCTGGCTGCTTCACATCGAGCTTTTCCAGTGATGTATACACAGGTCTCTGGGGAGCAAAATGTTTTTCAGGCTGATGTAACCCAATTGCCATGGAAATTGTTATCTCAATTAAGACAGACTGCGAGTCAATTTGGGGTTCAATCTGAACCAGCTAGACAGATGATTGATTTTATTTACATGAACTATAATATGTTACCTAGAGATTCTTATAATGTTATGAAGCTGATCCTAACAGCATCTCAATTTATGACATCTTTGAATGAGTGGGAACACCTAGCTAGACAATCAGCTGGAGTACAAAGACAGCAAAACGATCCATTATTTGGTGTAACAGTAGATCAGTTGTGTGGAACGGGACAGAATGAGAGACCAGAGTTACAGGCACTTTTACAGCCGCCTGTTTTGCAAGCATCAGCCCAGATAGTAAGGATGGCTTTTGACAAGCAGAAGGATGGAAATGCAAATCCTCACTATATGGGAACTAAGCAAGGTAGACAGAAACCTCTTGGCGAATTTGTGGATAAGTTGCTTGCCGCACTTAGAGCAGCAAGCGTAGGAGAAGGTATCCGAGAGGCAATTTTAAGGCAGTGTTTAATGCAGAATGGGAACCAGCAGACGCAACAGCTTATTACATCAGCAGATCCTAGATGGATGCTAGCCGAATTGTTGCAGAGGGCTCAGGACTTGCCAAGCAATCCGATGGCCATGTTGACGGAGGTGATTGATAAGGGATTACAAAAACAGGCTGAGGTGTTGTCAATGACAATGACAAAACAGCTTGAGCATAGTCAACAGGTTATGGCAGCCTTAGTACCTTTGCGCACAAACTCGAAAGGGCAAGGCCGACCCTATAAGCAGTCATCAGGCGAAATACAGTGTCATCGAAAAGCGTAAGGCGGAGATATCTTCTAAAGTAATGCCTGGACTTTTGGCCCATAGATCCGCTTTAGGGCATTTCCCTAGCGGAGATAGTTATTTTGATGAAGCTTGTTGGAGAGAATACAGGAACAAGTTGTGGGACTTGGTTATAGATGGTGATAAAACTGCTATAAAGCTGCAAAAGTCGTGGCGAGAATGCATGAACTGTGTTAAAACCTACGAACTGAAACAGCGAATGGCTGCTGCAGTTAGAGCAACTTTGTCAGGACGAGATGCAGCGCCAGGTGTATCTGAGTTGCAGCTGAAAGATGTGTCTGAGAACTGTCGACCGATCGACCGGGGCCGCCCCCGATACATCTTGCGGCGACCACACCGCGTTTACCAGCCGTCACCACTGCCGTTTGCACACAGCGGGGAACCTTCCTCTGACATCGCCAGCGACGGCTCGGACTCGGAAGATAACACCGGCAGCGAGGAATTCAAACAGCGCCGACTTTGCTTTACGGCCCCTCTTAGAAAAAATGGAGCGCTTGGAGGCTCGCGGTTACAGCGTTCCTGCCACCGCACTCCCCCCGCGAGCCCTGCCGGCCCCCGCGGATACCGACGGCTCCGACCAAGGCGGTACCGGCTGACGCACCACCGATACCGACAGCGCCGACAGTAGCAGCGGAGCAGCTGCCACGGCAGCAGCCCCCACCCCTTTCCCCCGCAGCGGCTTTAGCCGCACTACTCTGCTCTGATTTAAAGCAACAGTACTCATGTTGTCATTTCTGATTGTAACGTCTTTTAGAGATTTGTTATTTAGAGTTTTGTTAAGTTTTTCTAATAAGCATAATGAATAAGTAAGCATTTGGTATTTATAAGTACTTAGTACATAGTGATTGCAGTCAGGTGTATGCACTTAGTTAACAGTTCAAATTGTAAGATTTTCTTTTGGTTCGAACCTTCTTAGTTGTCTGCCTAGGCATTTCAAAGGAGCTCCATGTAATATAGTTAAGGAATGTATAAACAGGTTTTAATTTTGGAAAGTGTTTTTTTTTAGTTAATGTAACAATTTTATTTCTTTTTAGACACTGATTTGATGGATTAATTTTAACATAGTTTTTTAAGGGTTTAAGGATTTTTGGTATTAGCATAAGTTAAGGTTTGTAGTAAATAGGTATTAATTTTAACAACTATTCCTTCACTAATGTGCAGAAGAACCAAGACTGAGAGGAAACAGCATTTCCCATGAAGTCGAACATCGATCACAATAACTGTTCTGATAATCTGGGGTCAAAAGCATCAATCAAAAAAAAAAAAAAAAATAAAAATTTGTCCTGAATGCTGACTTTGAAAATAGGCAGTTTGGGCTGGTAAATACAGAAAACCTATTTTGTGGTGAGAAAAAGGATTTAAATCCCCATGGAAAATTATTGAAAGGGATTGGCATAAGTGGGAAATAAAGACTAGAGAAATTTTAGTTGGGAAATATCAGGAATAATTAAAAGGATTAGTAAAAGGAAAAGTAAGAGACATAAGATTTTGAAGGCAGAGGAATTGAAATAACAAAAGCACAATGGGAAATGGTAAACGAACTAACCAAGGAAGTAGAGAAGAGACTCCAAATGGAATTTTGAAGTGGGTTAAGGAGTTAAAAAATCTGTAGGGCTCCTGAAGAATGTAACTGCTGCCGAGAAGAAAATACACCCGGCTGCTGGTTGCACCCCAGCAGGCCGAGGAGGCAGAGTTCACATATACTTGGTGGAGCCTAATTTTGATCCTAACCCTATTTGTACATAAGTAGTCCAATCGAAATAAAAAACCATGTTCCCATGTGTGGAATCTTGATCAGACCAGAGAGAAAAGACTTGAACTTGAAAAAGCAATGGTAAATTTTTCTGCTACAGTTGAAATCATAGTAAATGCAAGCACAGATGCAATAAAAGCGCAGCAAATGAAATCAATAGTCTCTCGAAAATATCTACTCAGAATAGATTAGCTTTGGATTTTTTATATGTTAAGGAAGGGGGTGTATGTGTAGTCATAAATGTAAGTTGTTGTAGTTATGTTAATCTAGATAAACGAGTGGAAACAGATTTACAGGCGATTGTAAACCACAATCAGATATTACATCAGATTTCTTTAGATGATACTTCTTGTGGATTTAAAGAAATATGGGATAAGTTAACTTTCTGGTTACCAAACCTAAATTGGCTTAAACATTTGTTTGTAATATTGTTGGAATAATTGTAATATTGCTATGCATAATACTCTGCAATTGTTGTTACAAAATACTAAGACCTTTAAGTAAGATTGCTCATGTCAATGAGTTACAAGTAGAGAATTATGATCAGAATGTGATCAGAACAGATGAACTTAATTATGATCCAATTAAGAAGGTTCTGAAATATCTGGAAATTTTAACACAAATCAATGGTGACAAAAAAAAAAAAAAAAAAGGGGGGAATTGTGATGAATATACAGGTGATTTGTGTTAAAATTGTAAGACTTAGAGTGCACTGGGATTAAGGGTCAGGATCTTGTGAGGCCTGTTTAGAGGATAAAGAGAAAGAAACCTATCTTGCATACTTGCAAGGACACTGTCTGGTTAATTGGAGACATCACGGCTGAGAAGGAGCTGTCTTAAAGATAAACATTCAGAACTGGGAATTTGTTTTCTTCAGATAAGAAGCCTGCACAATTGAGCATGTGTGAAAGTGGATGCTCTGACCCTTACCACACTGAATGTAGGGAGAAGGGATTTGACCACCTATTCTAAGACTATCATATGCCTCCCTTCTATTTAGCATAAGTTTGCTTATATAGATGATGAAACTATATAAGATGAAGAAAACTATTGTAAGGTTGCTTTTTGGGTGAAGTTGGTACCAATAAGAGATTAGTATTACTAGGATGAGCAAAAACACATTATTATGGGTAATTTTATATTGGGCAAAGCAATGAAGCTCTTTTGCTCTTGCTGATTGCCTGCAAGTTTTCTGTCTGTGAAGCTAGAGCCTGGCCAGATCTACCTTTACAGATTAAAGAAATCTTGCTACCATTAAACAAATTATGATTTTTGACCATCCTAGAGAAAATAAAGATGCAACATAACAGGTAATAATGAATTGATTGAACTTTTTCAGACATGTCTGATAGGGATACCCAGACTTAATGTAAATATGTTTGTTAATTATAGTAGTAAGTTTTAAGGTTCTTAGGTATCATTGTACTCATTTTGATTATTGTTAAACTTGTTTATAATTGTATTATGCAAAGTGTTCAAAGAATAACTTCCAAGGCCTTACTTGCACAAAAGAAAAACGGGGGAATTGTTGTCGGACAAGAGGGGACATGGGTCCCAGGAACACCTGTGCAATTCAGGCCTTGAAGAATTCTCTGTTGATAATATACTGGCGGAAAGGAGATGTGAGAAAGTGCTGATTGCTTGGTATGCTGAAGTCCAGCTGCCCCTGAGATGGGAGGCAAGCGAGATAAGGAAGAGGCGAGATCTGGGAAAGAGAGCAATTAGGCCGGATAGAAGAATTCCACAGAGTTGTGAAAACAATGATGTAACCTTTTAGAGAGCAACCAATAGTATGTTGCCAAGTGGGCATAATTATAGCAAACTGTATATAAGATGTGTCTGATGCTCAATAAAGTGGAATCCGCTGATCAAATTGGTCGTTAAAGCGGCCCCCTTCTTGCAGTAGGCTGGGGCCGGGGCTGGGCTGGGGCTGGGGCTGGGGCCAGGGCTGGGGCTGGGCTGTGGCTGGGGATGGGCTGGGGCAGGGCTAGGGCTGGGGGTGAGGCTGGGGTGGGTCTGGGGCTCGTCCCGGGCAGGGGCTGGGCTGGGGCTGGGTGTGGGCTGGGGCAGGGCTGGAGCTGCGGCTGGGCTGTGGGCAGGGATAGGGCTGGGGCTGGGCTGGGGATGAGGGTGGGGCTGGGCTGGGGTCTGGACTTGGCCTGGGGCAGGGCTGGGCCCGAGGCTGGGGCAGAGCTGGAGAAGGGCTGGGGCTGGGGCAGGGCTGGGGGCAGGGATAGGGATGGGGCTGGGATGGGCTGTGGGAACGGATGGGGCTGGGGCTGGGGCTATGGCTGGGGCTTGGGCTGCGGCAGGGCTGGGCCTGGGCTGGGACCGGGGCTGGGCTCGGCTAGGTCTGGGGCAGGGGCTGGGCTAAGGGTAGGTCTGGGGCAGGGGCTGGGCTGGGGATGAGGTTGGGACTGGGGCAGGGCTGGGGACAGGGCTAGGGCTGGAGCTAGGCCAGGGCTGGGGCCGGGCTGGGGCAGGACTGGGGCCAGGCTGGGGCTGGGTTCGGTGCAGCGCTGGGGCTGGGGCATGGCGGGGGCTGGGGCTGGGGCTGGGTCCAGGGCTGGGGCTGGGGCTGGGCTGGGCTAGGCCTGGGCTGGAGCCAGGTCTGGGGCTGGGGCTGGGTCCAGGGCTGGGGCTGGGCGGTGGTAGGGGCTGGGCTGGGGTCTGGGCTGGGCCTGGGGCAGGGCTGGGCCTGAGGCTGGGGCAGGGCTGGAGTAGGGCTGGGGCTGGGGCTGGGCTGGGGGCAGGGATGGGGATGGGGATGGGCTGGGCTGGGGGAACGGATAGGGCTGGGGCCTGGGCTGGGACCGGGACTGGGCTGGGGTAGGGCTTGGGCAGGGGCTCGGCTGGGGATGAGGGTGGGGCTGGGGCAGGGGCTGGAGCTGGGGACGAGGGTGGGGCTGGGGCAGGGGCTGGAGACAGGGCTGGGGCTGAGCTGGGGCTGGGCTGGGACCGGGGCTGGGCTGGGGGCAGGGATAGGGATGGGACTGGGGAGGGGCCGGGGCTGGGTCCAGGGCTGGGGCTGGGGCTGGGCTGGGGCCGAGGGTGGGGCTGGGGCTGGGGCTGGGGCTGGAGCTGGGGCTGGGGCTGAGGGCAGGGCTGGGCTGGGGCTGGGTCCAGGGCTGGTGCTGGGTTGAGGGCTGGGCTAGGCTAGGGATGGGGCTGGGGCAGGGCTGGGTCTGTGTCTGGGGCTGGGTCTGGGTCCAGGGGTGGGGCTGGGGCTGGGCTGGGGCCGAGGGTGGGGCTGGGGCTGGGGCTGGGGCTGAGGGCACGGCTGGGCTGGGGCTGGGTCCCGGGCAGGGGCTGGGCTGGGGCAGTGCTGGGGCTGGGTTGAGGGCAGGGCTAGGCTAGGGATGGGGCTGGGGCAGGGCTGGGTCTGGGTCTGGGGATGGGTCTGGGTCCAGGGCTGGGGCTGAGGCTGGGGTAGGGCTGGGGCTGGGCTGGGGTTGGGGCTGGGCTGGGGCTGGGCGTGGGCTGGGGCAGGGCTGGGGTTGGGGCTGGGCTGGGGGCCAGGATAGGACTGGGGCTGGGCTGTGGCTGGGGCCGAGGCTGTGGCTGGGGACAGGGCTGGGCTGAGGGCAGGGCTGGGGCACGGCTGGGGCTGGGGGCTGGGATGGGGCAGGACTGGGGCTGGGGCAGGGGCTGGGGCTGGGGACAGGGCTAGGGCCAGAGCTGGGGCAGGGCTGGGGCTGGGCTGGGGCTGGGTTCGGGCCAGGGCTGGGGCTGGGTCCAGGCATGGGGCTGGGCTGAGGGCAGGGCTGGGCTAGGGCTAGGACTGAGGGCATGGATGGGGCTGGGGCTGGGCTGAGGGCAGGGCTGGGGATGGGGCGGGAATGGGGCAGGACTAGGGCTGGTGCAGGGGCCGGGGCTGGGGACAGGGGCAGGGCTGGGGCTGCGCTGGGGACAGGGCTGCGGCTGTGGCTGGGCTAGGGCTGGGGCTGGGGGCTGGGATGGGGCAGGACTGGGGCTGGGGCAGGGGCCAAGGCTAGGGACAAGGCTACGGCAGGAGCTGGGGCAGGGCTGGGTCCGGGCTGGGGCTGGGTCCAGGCCTGGGGCTGGGCTGAGAGCAGGGCTGGGCTAGGGCTGGGGCTGGGGCAGAGCGGGGGCTGGGTCAGGGCTGGGCTAGGGCTGGGCCTGGGGCAGGGATTGGGCTGGGTTCGGTGCAGGGCTGGTGCTGGGGCATGGCAGGGGCTGGGGCTGGGGCTGGGCCCAGGGCTGGTTCTGGGCGGTGGCTGGGCCCGAGGCTGGGGCAGGGCTGGGGATGGGGGCTGGGATGGGGCAGGACTGGGGCTGGGGCAGGGGCCAAGGCTGGGGACAGGGCTGGGGCCCGAGCTGGGGCAGACCTGGGGCTGCGCTGGGGCTGGGTTCGGGGCAGGGCTGGGCCTGGTTCTAGGGCTGGGGCTGGGCTGAGGGCAGGGCTGGGCTAGGCCTGGGGCTGGGGCCGGGCTTGGTTAGGGCTGGCCTGGGGCCAGAGCTGGGGCTGGGACTGGGGCTGGGCCTGTAGCAGGGCTGGGGCTGGGCTGGGGCTGGGGCTGGGGTAGGGCTGGGGCTGGGCTGAGGGCAGGGCAGGGGCTGGGGCTGGGGCTGGGTCCAGGTCTGGGGCTGGGCTGGGATGGGGCAGGACTAGGGCTGGTGCAGCGGCCAGGGCTGGGGACAGGGCTGGGGCCCGAGCTGGGGCAGGGCTGCGGCCAGGCTGGGGCTGGGGTCGGTGCAGGGCTGGGGCTGGGGCTGGGGCTGGGCTGGGGCTGGGGCTGGGTCTAGGGCTGGGGCTGGGGCTGGGCTGGGCTAGGGCTGGGCTGGGGCCAGGGCTGGGGCTGGGGCAGGGCTGGGGCTGGGCTGGGACCGGGGCTGGGCTCGGGTAGGTCTGGTGCAGGGGCTGGGCTAAGGGTAGGTCTGGGGCAGGGGCTGGGCTGGGGACGAGGTTGGGACTGGGGCAGGGCTGGGGACAGGGCTAGGGCTGGAGCTAGGCCAGGGCTGGGGCCGGGCTGGGGCAGGACTGGGGCCAGGCTGGGGCTGGGTTCGGTGCAGGGCTGGGGCTGGGGCATGGCGGGGGCTGGGGCTGGGGCTGGGTCCAGGGCTGGGGCTGGGGCTGGGCTGGGCTAGGCCTGGGCTGGAGCCAGGTCTGGGGCTGGGGCTGGGTCCAGGGCTGGGGCTGGGCGGTGGTAGGGGCTGGGCTGGGGTCTGGGCTGGGCCTGGGGCAGGGCTGGGCCTGAGGCTGGGGCAGGGCTGGAGTAGGGCTGGGGCTGGGGCTGGGCTGGGGGCAGGGATGGGGATGGGGATGTGCTGGGCTGGGGGAACGGATAGGGCTGGGGCCTGGGCTGGGACCGGGACTGGGCTGGGGTAGGGCTTGGGCAGGGGCTCGGCTGGGGATGAGGGTGGGGCTGGGGCAGGGGCTGGAGCTGGGGACGAGGGTGGGGCTGGGGCAGGGGCTGGAGACAGGGCTGGGGCTGAGCTGGGGCTGGGCTGGGACCGGGGCTGGGCTGGGGGCAGGGATAGGGATGGGACTGGGGAGGGGCCGGGGCTGGGTCCAGGGCTGGGGCTGGGGCTGGGCTGGGGCCGAGGGTGGGGCTGGGGCTGGGGCTGGAGCTGGGGCTGGGGCTGAGGGCAGGGCTGGGCTGGGGCTGGGTCCAGGGCTGGTGCTGGGTTGAGGGCAGGGCTAGGCTAGGGATGGGGCTGGGGCAGGGCTGGGTCTGTGTCTGGGGCTGGGTCTGGGTCCAGGGGTGGGGCTGGGGCTGGGCTGGGGCCGAGGGTGGGGCTGGGGCTGGGGCTGGGGCTGAGGGCACGGCTGGGCTGGGGCTGGGTCCCGGGCAGGGGCTGGGCTGGGGCTGGGGCAGTGCTGGGGCTGGGTTGAGGGCAGGGCTAGGCTAGGGATGGGGCTGGGGCAGGGCTGGGTCTGGGTCTGGGGATGGGTCTGGGTCCAGGGCTGGGGCTGAGGCTGGGGTAGGGCTGGGGCTGGGCTGGGGTTGGGGCTGGGCTGGGGCTGGGCGTGGGCTGGGGCAGGGCTGGGGTTGGGGCTGGGCTGGGGGCCAGGATAGGACTGGGGCTGGGCTGTGGCTGGGGCCGAGGCTGTGGCTGGGGACAGGGCTGGGCTGAGGGCAGGGCTGGGGCACGGCTGGGGCTGGGGGCTGGGATGGGGCAGGACTGGGGCTGGGGCAGGGGCCGGGGCTGGGGACAGGGCTAGGGCCAGAGCTGGGGCAGGGCTGGGGCTGGGCTGGGGCTGGGTTCGGGCCAGGGCTGGGGCTGGGTCCAGGCATGGGGCTGGGCTGAGGGCAGGGCTGGGCTAGGGCTAGGACTGAGGGCATGGATGGGGCTGGGGCTGGGCTGAGGGCAGGGCTGGGGATGGGGCGGGAATGGGGCAGGACTAGGGCTGGTGCAGGGGCCGGGGCTGGGGACAGGGGCAGGGCTGGGGCTGCGCTGGGGACAGGGCTGCGGCTGTGGCTGGGCTAGGGCTGGGGCTGGGGGCTGGGATGGGGCAGGACTGGGGCTGGGGCAGGGGCCAAGGCTAGGGACAAGGCTACGGCAGGAGCTGGGGCAGGGCTGGGTCCGGGCTGGGGCTGGGTCCAGGCCTGGGGCTGGGCTGAGAGCAGGGCTGGGCTAGGGCTGGGGCTGGGGCAGAGCGGGGGCTGGGTCAGGGCTGGGCTAGGGCTGGGCCTGGGGCAGGGATTGGGCTGGGTTCGGTGCAGGGCTGGTGCTGGGGCATGGCAGGGGCTGGGGCTGGGGCTGGGCCCAGGGCTGGTTCTGGGCGGTGGCTGGGCCTGGGCTGGGGCTGGGCTGGGTCCAGGGCTGGGGCTGGGCCCGAGGCTGGGGCAGGGCTGGGGATGGGGGCTGGGATGGGGCAGGACTGGGGCTGGGGCAGGGGCCAAGGCTGGGGACAGGGCTGGGGCCCGAGCTGGGGCAGACCTGGGGCTGGGCTGGGGCTGGGTTCGGGGCAGGGCTGGGCCTGGTTCTAGGGCTGGGGCTGGGCTGAGGGCAGGGCTGGGCTAGGCCTGGGGCTGGGGCCGGGCTTGGTTAGGGCTGGCCTGGGGCCAGAGCTGGGGCTGGGACTGGGGCTGGGCCTGTAGCAGGGCTGGGGCTGGGCTGGGGCTGGGGCTGGGGTAGGGCTGGGGCTGGGCTGAGGGCAGGGCAGGGGCTGGGGCTGGGGCTGGGTCCAGGTCTGGGGCTGGGCTGGGATGGGGCAAGACTAGGGCTGGTGCAGCGGCCAGGGCTGGGGACAGGGCTGGGGCCCGAGCTGGGGCAGGGCTGCGGCCAGGCTGGGGCTGGGGTCGGTGCAGGGCTGGGGCTGGGGCTGGGGCTGGGCTGGGGCTGGGGCTGGGTCTAGGGCTGGGGCTGGGGCTGGGCTGGGCTAGGGCTGGGCTGGGGCCAGGGCTGGGGCTGGGGCAGGGCTGGGGCTGGGGCAGGGGCCGAGGCTGGGGACAGGGCTGGGGCTGGGCTGGGGCCGGGCTGGGGCT
This sequence comes from Melanerpes formicivorus, assembly GCF_026170545.1. Classification (NCBI taxonomy): domain Eukaryota; kingdom Metazoa; phylum Chordata; class Aves; order Piciformes; family Picidae; genus Melanerpes; species Melanerpes formicivorus. The sequence continues at coordinate 62,388 of NW_027142743.1, read as the reverse complement.
GGGTTCGGTGCAGGGCTGGGCCTGGGGCTGGGGCTGGGCTGGGGATGAGGGTGGGGCTGGGGCAGGGGCCGAGGCTGGGGACAGGGCTGGGGCCGGGCTGGGGCCGGGCTGGGGCTGGGGCTGGGGCAGGGCTGGGCCTGAGGCTGGGGACAGGGCTGGGCTCAGGGCAGGGTTGGGGCACGGCTGGGGCTGGGGGCTGGGATGGGGCAGGACTGGGGTTGGGCTGGGGCCGGGGCTGGGGACAGGGCTAGGGCTGGAGCTGGGGCAGGGCTGGGGCTGGACATGGGCTGGGTTCGGGGCAGGGTTGGGGCTGGGTCCAGGCGTTGGGCTGGGGCTGGGCTGGGCTAGGTATGGGCTAGGGCCAGGGCTGGGGCTGGGGCTGAGTCCAGTGCTGGGGCTGGGCAGTGTCTGGGGCTGGGCTGGGGCAGTGCTGGGGCTGGGGTAGGGGCCGAGGCCGGGGACAGGGCTGGGGCTGGGCTGGGGCCGGGCTGGGGCTGGGTTCGGTGCAGGGCTGGGCCTGGGGCTGGGGCTGGGCTGGGGATGAGGGTGGGGCTGGGGCAGGGGCCAAGGCTGGGGACAGGGCTGGGGCCGGGCTGGGGCCAGGCTGGGGCTGGGGCAGGGCTGGGCCTGAGGCTGGGGCAGGGCTGGAGTAGGGCTGGGTCTGGGGCTAGGCTGGGGGCAGGGATGGGGATGGGGATGGGCTAGGCTGGGGGAACGGATGGGGCTGGGGCTGGGGCTTGGGCTGTGGGCAGGGATAGGGCTGGGGCTGGGCTGTGGCTGAGGCCGGGGCTGTGGCTGGGACTGGGGCAGGGTAGGGGCTGGGCTGGGGACAGGGCTGGGCTGAGGGCAGGGTTGGGGCACGGCTGGGGCTGGGGGCTGGGATGGGGCAGGAATGGAGCTGGGGCAGGGGCCGGGGCTGGGGACAGGGCTAGGGCCGGAGCTGGGGCAGGGCTGGGGCTGGGCTGGGGCTGGGTTCGGGGCAGGGTTGGGGCTGGGTCCAGGCGTGGGGCTGGGCTGAGGGCGGGGCTGGGCTAGGGCTGGGGCTGGTGTCATGGATGGGGCTGGGGCTGGGCTGGGTCCGGGGCTGAGGCTGGGGGTGGGTCTGGGGCTGGGGCTTGGTCCAGGGCTGGGGATGGGGCAGGGATGGGGCAGGACTAGGGCTGGTGCAGGGGCTGGGCTGGGGACGAGTGTGGGTCTGGGTCTGGGGCTGGGTCTGGGTCCAGGGCTGGGGCTGGGCTGTGGCTGGGGATGGGCTGGGGCAGGGCTAGGGCTGGGGGTGAAGCTGGGGTGGGGCTGGGGCTCGTCCCGGGCAGGGGCTGGGCTGGGTCTGGGCGTGGGCTGGGGCTGGGCTGGGGCTGCGGCTGGGCTGTGGGCAGGGATAGGGCTGGGGCTGGGCTGTGGCTGGGGCTGGGGCTGTGGCTGGGACTGGGGCAGGGCTGGGGCTGGGCTGGGGACAGGGCTGGGCTGAGGGCAGGGTTGGGGCATGGCTGGGGCTGGGGGCTGGGATGGGGCAGGACTGGGGCTGGGGCAGGGGAGGGCACTGGGACAGGGCTGGGTCTGGGCTGTGGCTGGGGCTGGGGACAGGGCTGGGGCCGGGGCTGAGGCAGGGCTGGGGAAGGGCTGGGAATGGGGGCTGTGATGGGGCAGGGCTGTGCTGGGCTGGGGCTGGGTTCGGGGTAGGGCTGGGCCTGGTACCAGGGCTGGGGCTGGGCTGAGGGCAGGGCTGGGCTAGGCCTGGGGCTGGGGCAGGGCTAGGTTAGGGCTGGCCTGGGGCCATGGTTGGGGCTGGGACTGGGGCTGGGACTGGGGCAGGGCTGGGAATGGGCTGGGGCTGGGCTAGGGCTGTGGCCGGGGCTGGGGCAGGGCTGGTGCCGGGCTGGGGCTGGGGCTGGGCTGAGGGCAGGGCTGGCGCAGGGCTGGGGTTTGGGGCGGAGATGGGCAGGACTGGGGCTGGGGCAGGGGCCAGGGATGGCGACAGGGCTAGGGCAGGACCTGTGGCAGGGCTGGGTCCGGGCTGGGTCTGGGTTCGGGGCAGGGCTGGGCTGTGGCTTGGGCTGGGCTGAGGCAGGGCTCGGGCTGGGGCTGGGTCCATGGCTGGGGCTGGGCTGGGGCTTGGGCTGGTCAGGGGTAGGGCTGGGGCTGGGGCTGGGCATGGGCAGGGCTAGGGCCGGGGCTGGGCTGGGGCTGGGGCTGGTTCCAGTGCTGGGGCTGGGGCTGGGCTGGGGCCGAGGGTGGTGCTGGGGCTGGGCTGGGGCCGAGGGTGGTGCTGGGGCTGGGCTGGGGCTGGGGCTGGGGCTGGGGCTGAGGGCAGGGCTGGGCTGGGGCTGGGGCAGGGCTGGGGCTGGGGCAGGGGCCAGGGATGGCGACAGGGCTAGGGCAGGACCTGTGGCAGGGCTGGGTCCGGGCTGGGTCTGGGTTCGGGGCAGGGCTGGGCTGTGGCTTGGGCTGGGCTGAGGCAGGGCTCGGGCTGGGGCTGGGTCCATGGCTGGGGCTGGGCTGGGGCTTGGGCTGGTCAGGGGTAGGGCTGGGGCTGGGGCTGGGCATGGGCAGGGCTAGGGCCGGGGCTGGGCTGGGGCTGGGGCTGGTTCCAGTGCTGGGGCTGGGGCTGGGCTGGGGCCGAGGGTGGTGCTGGGGCTGGGCTGGGGCCGAGGGTGGTGCTGGGGCTGGGCTGGGGCTGGGGCTGGGGCTGGGGCTGAGGGCAGGGCTGGGCTGGGGCTGGGGCAGGGCTGGGGCTGGGTTGACGGCAGGGCTATGCTAGGGGTGGGGCTGGGGCAGGACTGGGGCTGGGTCTGGGTCTGGGGCAGGGTCTGGGTCCAGGGCTGGGGCTGGGCTGTGGCTGGGGATGGGGCAGGGCTGGGGCTGGGCTGGGGACAGGGCTGGGCTGAGGGCAGGGTTGGGGCACGGCTGGGGCTGGGGGCTGGGATGGGGCAGGACTGGGGCTGGGGCTGGGGCCGGGGCTGGGGACAGGGCTAGGGCCGGAGCTGGGGCAGGTCTGGGGCAGGGCTGGGGACAGGGCTGGGCTGAGGGCTGGGCTGAGGGCAGGGTTGGGGCACGGCTGGGGCTGGGGCTGGGCTGTGGCTGGGACTGGGGCAGGGCTGGGGCTGGGCTGGGGACAGGGCTGGGCTGAGGGCAGGGTTGGGGCATGGCTGGGGCTGGGGGCTGGGATGGGGCAGGACTGGGGCTGGGCTGTGGCTGGGGCTGGGGACAGGGCTGGGGCCGGGGCTGAGGCAGGGCTGGGGAAGGGCTGGGAATGGGGGCTGTGATGGGGCAGGGCTGTGCTGGGCTGGGGCTGGGTTCGGGGTAGGGCTGGGCCTGGTACCAGGGCTGGGGCTGGGCTGAGGGCAGGGCTGGGCTAGGCCTGGGGCTGGGGCAGGGCTAGGTTAGGGCTGGCCTGGGGCCATGGTTGGGGCTGGGACTGGGGCTGGGACTGGGGCAGGGCTGGGAATGGGCTGGGGCTGGGCTAGGGCTGTGGCCGGGGCTGGGGCAGGGCTGGTGCCGGGCTGGGGCTGGGGCTGGGCTGAGGGCAGGGCTGGCGCAGGGCTGGGGTTTGGGGCGGAGACGGGCAGGACTGGGGCTGGGGCAGGGGCCAGGGATGGCGACAGGGCTAGGGCAGGACCTGTGGCAGGGCTGGGTCCGGGCTGGGTCTGGGTTCGGGGCAGGGCTGGGCTGTGGCTTGGGCTGGGCTGAGGCAGGGCTCGGGCTGGGGCTGGGTCCATGGCTGGGGCTGGGCTGGGGCTTGGGCTGGTCAGGGGTAGGGCTGGGGCTGGGGCTGGGCATGGGCAGGGCTAGGGCCGGGGCTGGGCTGGGGCTGGGGCTGGTTCCAGTGCTGGGGCTGGGGCTGGGCTGGGGCCGAGGGTGGTGCTGGGGCTGGGCTGGGGCCGAGGGTGGTGCTGGGGCTGGGCTGGGGCTGGGGCTGGGGCTGGGGCTGAGGGCAGGGCTGGGCTGGGGCTGGGGCAGGGCTGGGGCTGGGGCAGGGGCCAGGGATGGCGACAGGGCTAGGGCAGGACCTGTGGCAGGGCTGGGTCCGGGCTGGGTCTGGGTTCGGGGCAGGGCTGGGCTGTGGCTTGGGCTGGGCTGAGGCAGGGCTCGGGCTGGGGCTGGGTCCATGGCTGGGGCTGGGCTGGGGCTTGGGCTGGTCAGGGGTAGGGCTGGGGCTGGGGCTGGGCACGGGCAGGGCTAGGGCCGGGGCTGGGCTGGGGCTGGGGCTGGTTCCAGTGCTGGGGCTGGGGCTGGGCTGGGGCCGAGGGTGGTGCTGGGGCTGGGCTGGGGCCGAGGGTGGTGCTGGGGCTGGGCTGGGGCTGGGGCTGGGGCTGGGGCTGAGGGCAGGGCTGGGCTGGGGCTGGGGCAGGGCTGGGGCTGGGTTGACGGCAGGGCTATGCTAGGGGTGGGGCTGGGGCAGGACTGGGGCTGGGTCTGGGTCTGGGGCAGGGTCTGGGTCCAGGGCTGGGGCTGGGCTGTGGCTGGGGATGGGCTGGGGCAGGGCTAGGGCTGGGGGTGAGGCTGGGGTGGGGCTGGGGCTCGTCCCGGGCAGGGGTGAGGCTGGGGCTGGGCGTGGGCTGGGGCAGGGCTGGAGCTGCGGCTGGGCTGTGGGCAGGGATAGGGCTGGGGCTGGGCTGTGGCTGGGACTGGGGCAGGGCTGGGGCTGGGCTGGGGACAGGGCTGGGCTGAGGGCAGGGTTGGGGCACGGCTGGGGCTGGGGGCTGGGATGGGGCAGGACTGGGGCTGGGGCTGGGGCCGGGGCTGGGGACAGGGCTAGGGCCGGAGCTGGGGCAGGTCTGGGGCTGGACATGGGCTGGGTTCGGGGCAGGGTTGGGGCTGGGTCCAGGCGTTGGGCTGGGCTGGGCTAGGTATGGGCTAGGGCCAGGGCTGGGGCTGGGGCTGAGTCCAGTGCTGGGGCTGGGCAGTGTCTGGGGCTGGGCTGGGGCAGTGCTGGGGCTGGGGTAGGGGCCGAGGCCGGGGACAGGGCTGGGGCTGGGCTGGGGCCGGGCTGGGGCTGGGTTCGGTGCAGGGCTGGGCCTGGGGCTGGGGCTGGGCTGGGGATGAGGGTGGGGCTGGGGCAGGGCCCGAGGCTGGGGACAGGGCTGGGGCCGGGCTGGGGCCGGGCTGGGGCTGGGGCAGGGCTGGGCCTGAGGCTGGGGCAGGGCTGGAGTAGGGCTGGGTCTGGGGCTAGGCTGGGGGCAGGGATGGGGATGGGGATGGGCTAGGCTGGGGGAACGGATGGGGCTGGGGCTGGGGCTTGGGCTATGGGCAGGGATAGGGCTGGGGCTGGGCTGTGGCTGAGGCCGGGGCTGTGGCTGGGACTGGGGCAGGGTAGGGGCTGGGCTGGGGACAGGGCTGGGCTGAGGGCAGGGTTGGGGCACGGCTGGGGCTGGGGGCTGGGATGGGGCAGGACTGGGGCTGGGGCAGGGGCCAGGGATGGCGACGGGGCTAGGGCAGGACCTGTGGCAGGGCTGGGTCCGGGCTGGGTCTGGGTTCCGGGCAGGGCTGGGCTGTGGCTTGGGCTGGGCTGAGGCAGGGCTCGGGCTGGGGCTGGGTCCATGGCTGGGGCTGGGCTGTGGCTTGGGCTGGGCAGAGGCAGGGCTGGGGCTGGGGCTGGGCTGGGGCTGGGACTGGGTCAAGAGCTGGGGCTGGGCTGGGGCTGGGGCTGGGGCTGGGGCTGGGCATGGGCTGGGCTCGGGCTGGGACTGGGCTGGGGCTGGGGCTGGGTCCAGGGCTGGGGCTGGGGCTGGGCTGCGGCCGAGGGTGGTGCTGGGGCTGGGCTGGGGCCGAGGGTGGGGCTGGGGCTGGGGCTGGGGCTGAGGGCAGGGCTGGGTCTGGGTTGAGGGCTGGGCTATGCTAGGGGTGGGGCTGGGGCAGGACTGGGGCTGGGTCTGGATCTGGGGCTGGGTCTGGGTCCAGGGCTTGGGCTGGGAATGGGCTGGGGCAGGGCTAGGGCTGGGGGTGAGGCTGGGGTGGGGCTGGGGCTCGTCCCAGGCAGGGGCATGGGCTGGGGCTGGGCGTGGGCTGGGCGTGGGCTGGGGCTGGGCTGGGGACAGGGCTGGGCTGAGGGCAGGTTTGGGGCACGGCTGGGGCAGGGGCCGGGGCTGGAGACAGGGCTAGGGCCGCAGCTGGGGCAGGGCTGGGGCTGGGCATGGGCTGGGTTCGGGGCAGGCTTGGGGCTGGGTCCAGGCGTTGGGCTGGGGCTGGGCTGGGCTAGGGCTGGGCTGGGGCCAGGCTGGGACTGGGTTCGGTGCAGGGCTGGGCCTGGGGCTGGGCTGGGGATGAGGGTGGGGCTGGGCTGGGGTCTGGGCTGGGCCTGGGGCAGGGCTGGGCCCGAGGCTGGGGCAGGGCTGGAGTTGGGCTGGGGCTGGGGCAGGGCTGGGGGCAGGGATAGGGATGGGGCTGGGGAGGGGCCGGGGCTGGGTCCAGGTCTGGGGCTGGGCTGTGGCTGGGGCCGGGATGGGGCAGGGGTGGGTCTGGGGCTGGGATGGGTCAGGACTGGGGCTGGGGCAGGGGCCGGGGTTAGGGACAGGGCTGGGGCCCGAGCTGGGGCAGGGCGGGGTCCGGGCTGGGGCTGGGTTCGGTGCAGGGCTGGGGCTGGGGCATGGCGGGGGCTGGGGCTGAGGATGGGTCTAGGGCTGGGGCTGGGGCTGGGTCTAGTGCTGGGGCTGGGGCTGGGTCCAGGGCTGGGACTGGGCGGTGGCAGGGGTTAGGCTGGGGTCTGGGCTGGGTCTGGGGCAGGGCTGGGCCTGAGGCTGGGGCTGGGCTGGAGTAGGGCTCTGTCTGGGGATGGGCTGGGGACAGGGATGGGGATGGGGATGGGCTGGGGCAGGGCTGGGGCCTGGGCTGGGACCGGGACTGGGCTGGGGTAGGGCTTGGGCAGAGGCTGGGCCTGAGGCTGGGGCTGGGCTGGGGCTGGGGCTGGGCTGAGGGCAGGGCTGTCGCAGGGCTGGGGTTTGGGGCGGAGATGGGCAGGACTGGGGCTGGGGCAGGGGCCAGGGATGGCGACAGGGCTAGGGCAGGACCTGTGGCAGGGCTGGGTCCGGGCTGGGTCTGGGTTCGGGGCAGGGCTGGGCTGTGGCTTGGGCTGGGCTGAGGCAGGGCTCGGGCTGGGGCTGGGTCCATGGCTGGGGCTGGGCTGGGGCTTGGGCTGGTCAGGGGTAGGGCTGGGGCTGGGGCTGGGCATGGGCAGGGCTAGGGCCGGGGCTGGGCTGGGGCTGGGGCTGGTTCCAGTGCTGGGGCTGGGGCTGGGCTGGGGCCAAGGGTGGTGCTGGGGCTGGGCTGGGGCCGAGGGTGGTGCTGGGGCTGGGCTGGGGCTGGGGCTGGGGCTGGGGCTGAGGGCAGGGCTGGGCTGGGGCTGGGGCAGGGCTGGGGCTGGGTTGACGGCAGGGCTATGCTAGGGGTGGGGCTGGGGCAGGACTGGGGCTGGGTCTGGGTCTGGGGCAGGGTCTGGGTCCAGGGCTGGGGCTGGGCTGTGGCTGGGGATGGGCTGGGGCAGGGCTAGGGCTGGGGGTGAGGCTGGGGTGGGGCTGGGGCTCGTCCCGGGCAGGGGTGAGGCTGGGGCTGGGCGTGGGCTGGGGCAGGGCTGGAGCTGCGGCTGGGCTGTGGGCAGGGATAGGGCTGGGGCTGGGCTGTGGCTGGGACTGGGGCAGGGCTGGGGCTGGGCTGGGGACAGGGCTGGGCTGAGGGCAGGGTTGGGGCACGGCTGGGGCTGGGGGCTGGGATGGGGCAGGACTGGGGCTGGGGCTGGGGCCGGGGCTGGGGACAGGGCTAGGGCCGGAGCTGGGGCAGGGCTGGGGCTGGACATGGGCTGGGTTCGGGGCAGGGTTGGGGCTGGGTCCAGGCGTTGGGCTGGGGCTGGGCTGGGCTAGGTATGGGCTAGGGCCAGGGCTGGGGCTGGGGCTGAGTCCAGTGCTGGGGCTGGGCAGTGTCTGGGGCTGGGCTGGGGCAGTGCTGGGGCTGGGGTAGGGGCCGAGGCCGGGGACAGGGCTGGGGCTGGGCTGGGGCCGGGCTGGGGCTGGGTTCGGTGCAGGGCTGGGCCTGGGGCTGGGGCTGGGCTGGGGATGAGGGTGGGGCTGGGGCAGGGGCCAAGGCTGGGGACAGGGCTGGGGCCGGGCTGGGGCCGGGCTGGGGCTGGGGCAGGGCTGGGCCTGAGGCTGGGGCAGGGCTGGAGTAGGGCTGGGTCTGGGGCTAGGCTGGGGGCAGGGATGGGGATGGGGATGGGCTAGGCTGGGGGAACGGATGGGGCTGGGGCTGGGGCTTGGGCTGTGGGCAGGGATAGGGCTGGGGCTGGGCTGTGGCTGAGGCCGGGGCTGTGGCTGGGACTGGGGCAGGGTAGGGGCTGGGCTGGGGACAGGGCTGGGCTGAGGGCAGGGTTGGGGCACGGCTGGGGCTGGGGGCTGGGATGGGGCAGGAATGGAGCTGGGGCAGGGGCCGGGGCTGGGGACAGGGCTAGGGCCGGAGCTGGGGCAGGGCTGGGGCTGGGCTGGGGCTGGGTTCGGGGCAGGGTTGGGGCTGGGTCCAGGCGTGGGGCTGGGCTGAGGGCGGGGCTGGGCTAGGGCTGGGGCTGGTGTCATGGATGGGGCTGGGGCTGGGCTGGGTCCGGGGCTGAGGCTGGGGGTGGGTCTGGGGCTGGGGCTTGGTCCAGGGCTGGGGATGGGGCAGGGATGGGGCAGGACTAGGGCTGGTGCAGGGGCTGGGCTGGGGACGAGTGTGGGTCTGGGGCTGGGGCTGGGTCTGGGTCCAGGGCTGGGGCTGGGCTGTGGCTGGGGATGGGCTGGGGCAGGGCTAGGGCTGGGGGTGAAGCTGGGGTGGGGCTGGGGCTCGTCCCGGGCAGGGGCTGGGCTGGGTCTGGGCGTGGGCTGGGGCTGGGCTGGGGCTGCAGCTGGGCTGTGGGCAGGGATAGGGCTGGGGCTGGGCTGTGGCTGGGGCTGGGGCTGTGGCTGGGACTGGGGCAGGGCTGGGGCTGGGCTGGGGACAGGGCTGGGCTGAGGGCAGGGTTGGGGCATGGCTGGGGCTGGGGGCTGGGATGGGGCAGGACTGGGGCTGGGGCAGGGGCGGGCACTGGGACAGGGCTGGGTCTGGGCTGTGGCTGGGGCTGGGGACAGGGCTGGGGCCGGGGCTGAGGCAGGGCTGGGGAAGGGCTGGGAATGGGGGCTGTGATGGGGCAGGGCTGTGCTGGGCTGGGGCTGGGTTCGGGGTAGGGCTGGGCCTGGTACCAGGGCTGGGGCTGGGCTGAGGGCAGGGCTGGGCTAGGCCTGGGGCTGGGGCAGGGCTAGGTTAGGGCTGGCCTGGGGCCATGGTTGGGGCTGGGACTGGGGCTGGGACTGGGGACAGGGCTGGGCTGAGGGCAGGGTTGGGGCACGGCTGGGGCTGGGGCCTGGGATGGGGCAGGACTGGGGCTGGGGCTGGGGCCGGGGCTGGGGACAGGGCTAGGGCCGGAGCTGGGGCAGGGCTGGGGCTGGACATGGGCTGGGTTCGGGGCAGGGTTGGGGCTGGGTCCAGGCGTTGGGCTGGGGCTGGGCTGGGCTAGGTATGGGCTAGGGCCAGGGCTGGGGCTGGGGCTGAGTCCAGTGCTGGGGCTGGGCAGTGTCTGGGGCTGGGCTGGGGCAGTGCTGGGGCTGGGGTAGGGGCCGAGGCCGGGGACAGGGCTGGGGCTGGGCTGGGGCCGGGCTGGGGCTGGGTTCGGTGCAGGGCTGGGCCTGGGGCTGGGGCTGGGCTGGGGATGAGGGTGGGGCTGGGGCAGGGGCCAAGGCTGGGGACAGGGCTGGGGCCGGGCTGGGGCCGGGCTGGGGCTGGGGCAGGGCTGGGCCTGAGGCTGGGGCAGGGCTGGAGTAGGGCTGGGTCTGGGGCTAGGCTGGGGGCAGGGATGGGGATGGGGATGGGCTAGGCTGGGGGAACGGATGGGGCTGGGGCTGGGGCTTGGGCTGTGGGCAGGGATAGGGCTGGGGCTGGGCTGTGGCTGAGGCCGGGGCTGTGGCTGGGACTGGGGCAGGGTAGGAGCTGGGCTGGGGACAGGGCTGGGCTGAGGGCAGGGTTGGGGCACGGCTGGGGCTGGGGGCTGGGATGGGGCAGGAATGGAGCTGGGGCAGGGGCCGGGGCTGGGGACAGGGCTAGGGCCGGAGCTGGGGCAGGGCTGGGGCTGGGCTGGGGCTGGGTTCGGGGCAGGGTTGGGGCTGGGTCCAGGTGTGGGGCTGGGCTGAGGGCTGGGCTGGGCTAGGGCTGGGGCTGGGGTCATGGATGGGGCTGGGGCTGGGCTGGGTCCGGGGCTGAGGCTGGGGGTGGGGCTGGGGCTGGGGCTTGGTCCAGGGCTGGGGATGGGGCAGGGATGGGGCAGGACTAGGGCTGGTGCAGGGGCTGGGCTGGGGACGAGTGTGGGTCTGGGTCTGGGGCTGGGTCTGGGTCCAGGGCTGGGGCTGGGCTGTGGCTGGGGATGGGCTGGGGCAGGGCTAGGGCTGGGGGTGAAGCTGGGGTGGGGCTGGGGCTCGTCCCGGGCAGGGGCTGGGCTGGGTCTGGGCGTGGGCTGGGGCTGGGCTGGGGCTGCGGCTGGGCTGTGGGCAGGGATAGGGCTGGGGCTGGGCTGTGGCTGGGGCTGGGGCTGTGGCTGGGACTGGGGCAGGGCTGGGGCTGGGCTGGGGACAGGGCTGGGCTGAGGGCAGGGTTGGGGCATGGCTGGGGCTGGGGGCTGGGATGGGGCAGGACTGGGGCTGGGGCAGGGGAGGGCACTGGGACAGGGCTGCGTCTGGGCTGTGGCTGGGGCTGGGGACAGGGCTGGGGCCGGGGCTGAGGCAGGGCTGGGGAAGGGCTGGGAATGGGGGCTGTGATGGGGCAGGGCTGTGCTGGGCTGGGGCTGGGTTCGGGGTAGGGCTGGGCCTGGTACCAGGGCTGGGGCTGGGCTGAGGGCAGGGCTGGGCTAGGCCTGGGGCTGGGGCAGGGCTAGGTTAGGGCTGGCCTGGGGCCATGGTTGGGGCTGGGACTGGGGCTGGGACTGGGGCAGGGCTGGGGCTGGGCTGGGGCTGGGCTGGGGCTGTGGCCGGGGCTGGGGCAGGGCTGGTGCCGGGCTGGGGCTGGGGCTGGGCTGAGGGCAGGGCTGGCGCAGGGCTGGGATTTGGGGCGGAGATGGGCAGGACTGGGGCTGGGGCAGGGGCCAGGGATGGCGACAGGGCTAGGGCAGGACCTGTGGCAGGGCTGGGTCCGGGCTGGGTCTGGGTTCGGGGCAGGGCTGGGCTGTGGCTTGGGCTGGGCTGAGGCAGGGCTCGGGCTGGGGCTGGGTCCATGGCTGGGGCTGGGCTGGGGCTTGGGCTGGTCAGGGGTAGGGCTGGGGCTGGGGCTGGGCATGGGCAGGGCTAGGGCCGGGGCTGGGCTGGGGCTGGGGCTGGTTCCAGTGCTGGGGCTGGGGCTGGGCTGGGGCCGAGGGTGGTGCTGGGGCTGGGCTGGGGCCGAGGGTGGTGCTGGGGCTGGGCTGGGGCTGGGGCTGGGGCTGGTGTTGTCGGACAAGAGGGGACATGGGTCCCAGGAACACCTGTGCAATTCAGGCCTTGAAGAATTCTCTGTTGATAATATACTGGCGGAGAGGAGATGTGAGAAAGTGCTGATTGCTTGGTATGCTGAAGTCCAGCTGCCCCTGAGATGGGAGGCAAGCAAGATAAGGAGGAGGCGAGATCTGGGAAAGAGAGCAATTAGGCCGGATAGAAGAATTCCACAGAGTTGTGAAAACAATGATGTAACCTTTTAGAGAGCAACCAATAGTATGTTGCCAAGTGGGCATAATTATAGCAAACTGTATATAAGATGTGTCTGATGCTCAATAAAGTGGAATCCGCTGATCAAATTGGTCGTTAAAGCGGCCCCCTTCTTGCAGTAAGTGGCGCTCGAACACGGGACCCTAATGAAGACAAACGTTAGGGTTTAAGAAGTTCTTCGGGACGTTGGGAGATTCGCAGTAAGCCGGGAGGCAAGAAGACGGCCGGCCCGGGATAGCAGTACCGGAGGCTGCAAGAAAAGGGAAGACAGCCTTGAAGCCGAAGACGCTGTAGAGCCGGAAACTGCTTAAACGAGGACTGTGCGCACAGGTATTAACGTTTAAATACGGTTATGGATAGGCAGGCAGCGTATGATTTATTTATATGCTTTTTAGAAAAGCGACAGTGTAAGTTAAATTTTACAAAGGAGTTGGTGCCGCTGTTAAGCTATGCAGGAGAGTTAGGATATTTTAAGGACCCAAATGAGGTGTTTGAAAGATTGCAGTGGAAAAAGTCTGGACAAGACTTGTGGCTGCATGGCTTAGATGATGAAAAACGAGCAAAGGAGTGTGGAAAATGGTGGAAGATGGTTATGACAGCATTGGATCAGCATCGTGCTGAGCAAGTGGCAGCTTATCAAGCCAGGGTACGATTAGATTATACGGACCCAAATGGAGCAAGTGTTACACATGCTGGGTTGCCTTTGTCAGAAGAGGTTCAGGATTATTTAAGAAAGGAGAAGGCTGCGTGTGTAAAAGGACTAGGTGGCAGAGTCGAATTACAATCTGTAACACAGGACTCTGCTGAGGAGCCTTCCCCGTATCTTTTAGCTGAGCAAATTGTACAGGAGAAGAAAGTAGGTGAGGGAGAGGAGACAAACAGGGCGATAGATCCTGGAGGTGGTGTTAAAGATCATGCAAGAAAGCACACAGAGTATTGGCGAAAGGTTGCAGAACACTTAAACGCCGAAGGAGATCAGGAAGGGCTTAGCCGGCTGGCTGCTTCACATCAAGCTTTTCCAGTGATGTATACACAGGTCCCTGGGGAGCAAAATGTTTTTCAGGCTGATGTAACCCAATTGCCATGGAAATTGTTATCTCAATTAAGACAGACTGCGAGTCAATTTGGGGTTCAATCTGAACCAGCTAGACAGATGATTGATTTTATTTACATGAACTATAATATGTTACCTAGAGATTCTTATAATGTTATGAAGCTGATCCTAACAGCATCTCAATTTATGACATTTTTGAATGAGTGGGAACACCTAGCTAGACAATCAGCTGGAGTACAAAGACAGCAAAACGATCCACTATTTGATGTAACAGTAGATCAGTTGTGTGGAACGGGACAGTACGAGAGACCAGAGTTACAGGCACTTTTACAGCCGCCTGTTTTGCAAGCATCAGCCCAGATAGTAAGGATGGCTTTTGAAAAGCAGAAGGATGGAAATGCAAATCCTCACTATATGGGAATTAAGCAAGGTAGACAGGAACCTCTTGGCGAATTTGTAGATAAGTTGCTTGCCGCACTTAGAGCAGCAAGCGTAGGAGAAGGTATCCGAGAGGCAATTTTAAGGCAGTGTTTAATGCAGAATGGGAACCAGCAGACGCAACAGCTTATTACATCAGCAGATCCTAGATGGATGCTAGCCGAATTGTTGCAGAGGGCTCAGGACTTGCCAAGCAATCCGATGGCCATGCTGACGGAGGTGATTGATAAGGGATTACAAAAACAGGCTGAGGTGTTGTCAATGACAATGACAAAACAGCTTGAGCATAGTCAACAGGTTATGGCAGCCTTAGTACCTTTGCGCACAGACTCGAAAGGGCAAGGCCGACCCTATAAGCAGTCATCAGGCGAAATACAGTGTCATCGAAAAGCGTAAGGCGGAGATATCATCTAAAGTAATGCCTGGACTTTTGGCCCATAGATCCGCTTTAGGGCATTTCCCTAGCGGAGATAGTTATTTTGATGAAGCTTGTTGGAGAGAATACAGGAACAAGTTGTGGGACTTGGTTATAGATGGTGATAAAACTGCTATAAAGCTGCAAAAGTCGTGGCGAGAATGCATGAACTGTGTTAAAACCTACGAACTGAAACAGCGAATGGCTGCTGCAGTTAGAGCAACTTTGTCAGGACGAGATGCAGCGCCAGGTGTATCTGAGTTGCAGCTGAAAGATGTGTCTGAGAACTGTCGACCGATCGACCGGGGCCGCCCCCGATACATCTTGCGGCGACCACACCGCGTTTACCAGCCGTCACCACTGCCGTTTGCACACAGCGGGGAACCTTCCTCTGACATCGCCAGCGACGGCTCGGACTCGGAAGATAACACCGGCAGCGAGGAATTCAAACAGCGCCGACTTTGCTTTACGGCCCCTCTTAGAAAAAATGGAGCGCTTGGAGGCTCGTGGTTACAGCGTTCCTGCCACCGCTCTCCTCCCGCGAGCCCTGCCGGCCCCCGCGGATACCGACGGCTCCGACCAAGGCGGTACCGGCTGACGCACCACCGACACCGACAGCGCCGACAGTAGCAGCGGAGCAGCTGCCACGGCAGCAGCCCCCACCCCTTTCCCCCGCAGCGGCTTTAGCCGCACCACTCTGTTTTGATTTAAAGCAACAGTACTCATGTTGTCATTTCTGATTGTAACGTCTTTCAGAGATTTGTTATTTAGAGTTTTGTTAAGTTTTTCTAATAAGCATAATGAATAAGTAAGCATTTGGTATTTATAAGTACTTAGTACATAGTAATTGCAGTAAGGTGTATGCACTTAGTTAAGAGTTCAAATTGTAAGATTTTCTTTTGGTTCGAACCTTCTTAGTTGTCTGCCTAGGCATTTCGAAGGAGCTCCATGTAATATAGTTAAGGAATGTATAAACAGCTTTTAATTTTGGAAAGTGTTTTTTAGTTAATGTAACAATTTTATTTCTTTTTAGACACTGATTTGATGGATTAATTTTAACATAGTTTTTTAAGGGTTTAAGGATTTTTGGTATTAGCATAAGTTAAGGTTTGTAGTAAATAGGTATTAATTTTAACAACTATTCCTTCACTAATGTGCAGAAGAACCAAGACTGAGAGGAAACAGCATTTCCCACGAAGTCGAACATCGATCACAATAACTGTTATGATAATCTGGGGTCAAAAGCATCAATCAAAAAATATTTTGTCCTGAATGATGAATTTGAAAATAGGCAGTTTGGGCTGGTAAATACAGAAAACCTATTTTGTGGTGAGGAAAAGGATTTAAATCCCCATGGAAAATTATTGAAAGGGATTGGCATAAGTGGGAAATAAAGACTAGAGAAATTTTAGTTGGGAAATATCAGGAATAATTAAAAGGATTAGTAAAAGGAAAAGTAAGAGACATAAGATTTTGAAGGCAGAGGAATTGAAATAACAAAAGCACAATGGGAAATGGTAAACGAACTAACCAAGGAAGTAGAGAAGAGACTCCAAATGGAATTTTGAAGTGGGTTAAGGAGTTAAAAAATCTGTAGGGCTCCTGAAGAATGTAACTGCTGCCGAGAAGAAAATACACCCGGCTGCTGGTTGCACCCCAGCAGGCCGAGGAGGCAGAGTTCACATATACTTGGTGGAGCCTAATTTTGATCCTAACCCTATTTGTACATAAGTAGTCCAATCGAAATCAAAAACCATGTTCCCATGTGTGGAATCTTGATCAGACCGGAGAGAAAAGACTTGAACTTGAAAAAGCAATAGTAAATTTTTCTGCTACAGTTGAAATCATGGTAAATGCAAGCACAGATGCAATAAAAGTGCAGCAAATTGAAATCAATAGTCTCTCGAAAATATCTACTCAGAATAGATTAGCTTTGGATTTTTTATATGTTAAGGAAGAGGGTGTATGTGTAGTCATAAATGTAAGTTGTTATAGTTATGTTAATCTAGATAAACGAGTGGAAACAGATTTACAGGCGATTGTGAACCACAATCAGATATTACATCAGATTTCTTTGGATGATACTTCTTCTGTATTTAAAGGAATATGGGATAAGTTAACTTCTTGCTTATCGACTATAAGTTGCTTTAAAAAATTCTTTGCAATACCTGTTGGCAATACCTTGGGCTGGGGCTGGGCTGGGGGCAGGGCTGGGGCTGGGGCTGGAACCAAGTCTATGGCTGGGCTGTGGCTGGGTCTGGGGGCAGGGATAGGGCTGGGGCTTGGGCAGGGCTGGGGATGAGGCTGGGGCGGGGACTGGGACAGGGATGGGGCAGGGCTGGGGCAGGGCTGGGGATGGGGGCTGGGATGGGGCCAGGGGTGGGGCAGGGCTGGGGCTAGCCTGGGGCTGGGGTTGGGCTGGGGGCAGGGATGGGCTAGGGCTGGGGGCAGGGCTGGGCTAGTGCTGGGCTGGGGCCGGGCTGGGGCTGGGTTCGGGGCGTGGCAGGGCTGGGGCTGGGGCCGGGACTGGGGCTGGGGCTGGGCTGTGGCTGTGGCAGGTCTGGGCTAGGGCTGGGCTGGGACAGGGGATGGGGCCGTAAGTGGGGTTTGGCTAGGGCCTGGGCTGGGGCCGAGGGTGGGGCTGGGGCTGGGCTGGGTCCAGGGCTGGGGCTGAGGCTGGGGTGGGGCTGGGGCTGGGTCCAGGGCAGGGGCTGGACTGGGGCTGGGGCTGGGTTGAGGCAGGGCTGGGACTGGGCTGGGGCTAAGGCTGGGTCCAGGGTGGGGCTGGGGCTGTGCTGGGGGCAGGGATGGGGCAGGGGATTGGTCTAGGCCTGGTGCTGGGTGGTGGCTGGGGCTGGGCTGGGGTAGGGCTGGGGCTGGGGCTGGGCTGGGGCTGGGCTGGGGCTGGGTCCAGGGCTGGGGCTGGGCTGTGGCTGGGTCCAGGGCTGTGGCTGGGCTGGGGCAGGGCTGGGGCTGGGTCTGGGCTGAGGCCGAGGGTGGGGCTGGGGCTGGGCCTGAGGGCAGGGCTGGAGCTGGAGAAAGGGCTGGGGCCAGAGCTGGGGCAGGGCTGCGGCCGGGCTGGCGCTGGGTTCGGTGCAGGGCTGGGCTGGGGCTGGGGCTGGGCTAGGGCAGGGCGGGGGCTGGGGCAGGGCTGGGCTACGGCTGGGCTGGGGCCGGGGATGGGGCCGGGGATGGGGTGGGGGCTGGGGCTGGGGCTGGGGCAGGGCTGGGGTGGGGACTGGGACAGGACTGGGGCTGGGACTGGGTCCAGGGCTGGGGCTGGGGCTGGGGCAGGGCTGGGGCCGGGACTGGGCTGGGGTAAGGCTGGGGCTGGGCTAAGGGCAGGGCTGGGCTAGGGCTGTGGCTGGGGCAGGGCTGGGGCCAGGACTGAGGGTGGGCTGGGGCGTGGAGTGGGGCAGGGCTAGGGCTGGGGCTGGGCTGGGGCCGAGTCTGGGGCAGGGCTGGGGCAGGGCTGGAACTGGGGCTGGGCTGGGGCCAAGGTTGGGGCTGGGGCTGGGGCTGCAGAAAGGGCTGGGGCCTGGCTGGGGCTGGGCTGTGGGCAGGGCTGGGCTAGGGCTGCGGCCGGGGCTGAGGCTCAGCTGGGGTCTGGGCTGGGGTCTGGGCTGGGCCTGGGTCAGGGATGAGCTAGGGCTGGGGGCAGGGATGGGCTTGCGTTGGGCTGGGGCCGAGTCTGGGGCTCTGGCTGGGGCTGGGCTGGGGCCGGGTTCGGGGCCGGGCTGGGGTTGGGGCCGGGACTGGGGCTGGGGCTGGGCTGTAGCTGTGGCAGGGCTGGGCTAGGGCTCGGCTGGGGCTGGGGATGGGGCCGTAAGTGGGGTTTGGCTAGGGCCTGGGCTGGGGCCGAGGGTGGGGCTGGGGCTGGGGCTGGGCCTGAGGGCAGGGCTGGGCTAGGGCTGGGGCTGGGGCAGGGCTGGAGCTGGAGACAGGGCTGGGGCCAGAGCTGGGGCAGGGCTGGGGCCGGGCTGGGGCTGGGTTCGGTGCAGGGCTGGGCTATGGCTGGGGCTGGGCTAGGGCAGGGCGGGGGCTGGGGCAGGGCTGGGCTACAGCTGGGCTGGGGCCGGGGCTGGGGCCGGGGGTGGGGCTGGGGCTGGGGCTGCGCTGTAGCTGGGGCTGGGGCGGGGACTGGGACAGGGCTGGGGCTCGGACTGGGTCCAGGGCTGGGGCTGGGCGGTGGGTGGGGCTGGGCTGGGGCATGGCTGGGGCTGGGGCTTGGCCTGGGCTGGGACCAGGCTGGAGGCACGGCTGGAGCTGGGGCTGGGCCTGGGGCAGGGCTGGGGTAGGGCTGGGGCTGGGGTTGGGCTGGGGCCGAGAGTGGGGCTGGGGCTGGGCTGGGACCAGGACTGGGCTGGGACGTGAACTGGGGCAGGGCTGGGCCTGCGGCTGGGGTGGAGCCGAGGGTGGGGCTGGGGCTGGGGCTGGGGCAGGGCTGGGGCTGGGCTGAGGGTAGGGCTGGGGCAGGGGGCTGGGATGAGGCAGGACTGGGGCTGGGGCATGGGCCAGGGCTGGGTACAGGGCTAGGGCTGGAGCTGGGACAGGGCTAGGGCTGGAGCTGGGGCAGGGCTTGGGCAGGGGCCGGGGTGGGCCTGGGACTGGGGCTGGGACTGGGGCTCGGGCTGGGGCTGGGCTGGGAGCAGGAATGGGGTGGGGGCTGGGCTGTGGCTGGGGCCGGGGCTGTAGCTGGGACTGACGCAGGGCTGGGGCTGGGCTGGGGCTGGAACAGGGCTGGGGCCGGGCTGGGGCTGGGGCTGGGCTGAGGGCAGGGCTGGGGCAGGGCTGGGGATGGGGACTGGGATGGGGCAGGACTGGGGCTGGGGCAGGGTCCGGGGATGGGGCCGGGGATGAGGCCAGGGGTGGGGCAGGGCTGGGGCTAGCCTGGGGCTGGGGTTGCGCTGGGGGCAGGGATGGGACTGGGGCTGGGCTGAGAATGAGGCTGGGGCAGGGACTGGGACAGGGCTGGGTCTGGGCTGTGGCTGGGGCTGGGGACACGGTTGGGCTGGAGGCTGGGCTGGGGCTGGGGCAGGACTGGGGCTGGGGCAAGGCTGGGGCTGGGGTGGGCTGGGGCTGAGCCGAGGCTGAGGCTGGGCTAGGGCTGGGCCTGGGGGGAGGGATGGGGCTGGGGCTGAGGCAGGGCTGGGGCTGAGGCTGGGGCGGGGACTGGGACAGGGCTGGGGCTGGGCTGTGGCAGAGTCTGGGGTTCGGGCTGGGGCAGGACTGGGGCTGGGCTGGGGCTGGGGCTGGGGCCAGGGCTGGGGCTCAGCTGGGTCTGGGTCTGGGGCCAGGGCTGGGGCCGGGGCTGGTGCAGGGGCTGGGGCAGGACTAGGCAGGAGGCTGGGCCTTGGGCTGGGGCTGGGCTGGGGGCAGGGCTGGGGCTGGGGCTGGGGCCGGGGCTGGGACTGGGCTGGGGCTGGGGCTGGGGCCGGGGCTGGGGCTGGGGCCGGGGCCGGGGCTGGTGCAGGGGCTGGGGCAGGACTAGGCAGGAGGCTGGGCCTTGGGCTGGGGCTGGGCTGGGGGCAGGGCTGGGGCTGGGGATGGGCTGAGGCAGAGCTGGGTCAGGGCTGGGGATGGGGCTGGGCTGGGGCAGGACTGGGGCTGGGGGTGGGCTGGGGCTCGGGCCAGGGCTGGGGCTGGGCTGAGGCAGAGCTGGGTCAGGGCTGGGGATGGGGCTGGGTTGGGGCAGGACTGGGGCTGGGGGTGGGCTGGGGCTGGGGTAGGGGCCGGGCTGGGGCTGGGGCTGGGGTAGGGCTGGCAATGAGGCTGGGGTGGGGACTGGGAAAGGGCTGTGGCTGGGCTGTGGCTGTGGCTGGGGCCGGGGCTGGGGCAGGGGCTCGGTGGGGCTGAGCAGGGGCTGGGCTGGGGGCAGAAATGGGGTGGGGGCTGGGCTGTGGCTGGGGCCGGGGCTGTAGCTGGGACTGGCGCAGGGCTGGGTCTGGGCTGGGGACAGGGCTGGGGCTGGGGCTGGGGTTCGGGCTGGGGCAGGACAGGGGATAGGCTGGGGTTAGGGCTGGGGACAGGGCTGGGGCTGGGGCAGGAACCAAGTCTATGGCTGGACTGGGGCTGGGGCTGGGGCTGGGTCCGGGCTGGGGATAGGGCTGGGGCCGGGGCTGGGGCAGGGGCTGGGGCAGGACTAGGCTGGAGGCTGGGCCTTGGGCTGGGGCTGGGCTGGGGGCAGGGCTGGGGCAGGACTGGGGCTGGGGCAGGGGCCGGGGATGGTGCCGGGGATGGGGCCAGGGATGGGCCAGGGGTGGGGCTAGCCTGGGGCTCGGGTTGGGCTGGGGGCAGGGATGGGGCTGGGGCTGGGCTGGGGCCGGGGCTGGGGCCAGGGGTGGGGCTGGGGCAGGGCTGGGAATGAAGCTGTGGCGGGGACTGGGACAGGGCTGGGGCTGGGGCTGGAACCAAGTCTATGGCTGGGCTGGGGCTGGGGCTGGGGCTGGGGCCTGGGCTGGGGCTGGGCTGGTGCTGGGGCTGGGGCGGGGACTGGGACAGGGCTGGGGCTGGGCTGTGGCAGGGCTGGGGCCGGGGCTGTGGCAGGGCTCGGTTTGGGGCTGGGGCTGGGGCTGGGCTAGGGCTGGGCGGGGTCGGAGTCTGGGGCTCGGGCTGGGGCAGGACTGGGGCTGGGCCGGGGCTGGGGCTGGGGCTGGAGCCAAGTCTATGGCTGGGCTAGGCCTGGGGCTGGGGCAGGGCTGGGGCTGGGCTGGGGCTGGGGCTGGGGGCAGGGCTGGGGCTGGGGCTGGGGCCGGGGCTGGGGCTGGGCTGGGGCTGGGGCTGGGGCTGGGGCTGGGGCTGGGGCTGGGGCTGGTGCAGGGGCTGGGGCAGGACTAGGCAGGAGGCTGGGCCTTAGGCTGGGGCTGGGCTGGGGCTCGGGCCAGGGCTGGGGCTGGCCTGGGGCTGGGGTGGGGGCAGGGATGGGGCTGGGGCTGGGGTAGGGCTGGCAATGAGGCTGGGGTGGGGACTGGGAAAGGGCTGTGGCTGGGCTGTGGCTGTGGCTGGGGCCGGGGCTGGGGCAGGGGCTAGGTGGGGCTGAGCAGGGGCTGGGCTGGGGGCAGAAATGGGGTGGGGACTGGGCTGTGGCTGGGGCTGTAGCTGGGACTGGCGCAGGGCTGGGTCTGGGCTGGGGACAGGGCTGGGTCTGGGGCTGGGGTTCGGGCTGGGGCAGGACAGGGGATAGGCTGGGGTTAGGGCTGGGGGCAGGGCTGGGGCTGGGGCAGGAACCAAGTCTATGGCTGGACTGGGGCTGGGGCTGCGGCTGGGTCCGTGCTGGGGATGGGGCTGGGGCCGGGGCTGGGGCAGGGGCTGGGGCAGGACTAGGCTGGAGGCTGGGCCTTGGGCTGGGGCTGGGCTGGGGGCAGGGCTGGGGCAGGACTGCGGCTGGGGCAGGGGCCGGGGATGGGGCCGGGGATGGGGCCAGGGGTGGGGCCAGGGGTGGGGCTAGCCTGGGGCTGGGGCTGGGCTGGGGCCGGGGCTGGGACCGGGGTGGGGCTGGGGCAGGGCTGGGAATGAGGCTGTGGCGGGGACTGGGACAGGGCTGGGGCTGGGGCAGGGCTGGGGATGAGGCTGGGGCGGGGACTGGGAAAGAGCTGGGCTAGGGCTGTGGCTGGGGCTGGGGACAGGGCTGGGGCGGGGACTGGGGCAGGGCTGGGGCTGGGGCTGGGCTGGAGGAGAGGCTGGGGCTGGGGCAGGCCTGGGGCTGGGGCAGGGGCCGGGGCTGGATCCAGGTCTGGGGCTGGGCTGAGGCTGGGGCTGGGCTGGGGCAGGGCTGGGGCTGGGGCAGGGCTGGGGCTGAGGGTGGGGTTGGGATGGGGCAGGACTGGGGCTGGGGATGGGGCCAGGGGTAGGCCAGGGGTGGGGCTAGCCTGGGGCTGGGGTTGGGCTGGGGGCAGGGATGGGGCTGGGGCTGGGCTGGGGCCGGGGCTGGGGCCAGGGGTGGGGCTGGGGCAGGGCTGGGAATGAAGCTGTGGCGGGGACTGGGACAGGGCTGGGGCTGGGGCTGGAACCAAGTCTATGGCTGGGCTGGGGCTGGGGCTGGGGCCTGGGCTGGGGCTGGGCTGGGGCTGGGTCTGGGGGGAGGGATGGGGCTGGGGCTGGGGCAGGGCTGGGGCTGAAGCTGGGGAGGGGACTGGGACAGGGCTGGGCTACGTCTATGGCTGGGGCTGGGGACGGGGCTGGGGACAGGGCTGGGGCTGGGCCTGGGGCAGGACTGGGGCTGGGGCTGGGGCAGGGCTAGGGCCAGGCTGGGGCTGAGGCTGGGGTGAGGGAAGGGCTGGGGCAGGGCTGGGGATGGGGCTGGGCTGGGGTTGGGCTGAGGGCAGGGCTGGCGATGAGGCAGGGGCGGGGACTGGGACAGGGCTGGGCTAGGTCTATGGCTGGGGCTGGGGACAGGGCTGGGGCTGGACCTGGGGCAGGACTGGGGCTGGGGCTGGGGCAGGGCTAGGTCCAAGCTGGGGCTGAGGCTGGGGTGAGGGCAGGGCTGGGGCGGGGACTGGGACAGGGCTGGGCTAGGTCTATGGCTGGGGCTGGGGACAGGGCTGGGGCTGGGCCTGGGGCAGGACTGGGGCTGGGGCTGGGGCAGGGCTAGGTCCAAGCTGGGGCTGAGGCTGGGGTGAGGGCAGGGCTGGGGCAGGGCTGGGGATGGGGCTGGTCTGAGGCAGAGCTGGGTCAGCGCTGGGGATGGGGGCTGGGCTGGGGCAGGACTGGGGCTGGGGGTGGGCTGGGGCTCGGGTCGGGGCTGGGGCTGGCCTGGGGCTGGGGTGGGGGCACGGATGGGGCTGGGGCTGCGGTAGGGCTGGCGATGAGGCTGGGGTGGGGACTGGGAAAGTGCTGTGGCTGGGCTGTGGCTGTGGCTGGGGCCGGGGCTGGGGCAGGGGCTGGGGCAGGACTAGGCTGGAGGCTGGGCCTTGGGCTGGGGCTGGGCTGGGGGCAGGGCTGGGGCAGGGCTGGGGATGGGGGCTGGGATGGGGCAGGACTGGGGCTGGGGCAGGGGCCGGGGATGGGGCTGGGGATGGGGCCAGGGGTGGGCCAGGGGTGGGGCTAGCCTGGGGCTGGGGTTGCGCTGGGGGCAGGGCTGGGGCTGGGGCTGGGCTGGGGCCGAGGCTGGGGCCGGGGTGGGGCTGGGGCAGGGCTGGGAATGAGGCTGTGGCGGGGACTGGGACAGGGCTGGGGCTGGGGCTGGAACCAAGTCTATGGCTGGGCTGGGGCTGGGGCTGGGGCCTGGGCTGGGGCTGGGCTGGTGCTGGGGCTGGGGCGGGGACTGGGACAGGGCTGGGGCTGGGCTGTGGCAGGGCTGGGGCCGGGGCTGTGGCAGGGCTCGGTTTGGGGCTGGGGCTGGGGCTGGGCTAGGGCTGGGCGGGGTCGGAGTCTGGGGCTCGGGCTGGGGCAGGACTGGGGCTGGGCCGGGGCTGGGGCTGGGGCTGGAGCCAAGTCTATGGCTGGGCTAGGCCTGGGGCTGGGGCAGGGCTGGGGCTGGGCTGGGGCTGGGGCTGGGGGCAGGGCTGGGGCTGGGGCTGGGGCCGGGGCTGGGGCTGGGCTGGGGCTGGGGCTGGGGCTGGGGCTGGGGCTGGGGCTGGGGCTGGTGCAGGGGCTGGGGCAGGACTAGGCAGGAGGCTGGGCCTTAGGCTGGGGCTGGGCTGGGGCTCGGGCCAGGGCTGGGGCTGGCCTGGGGCTGGGGTGGGGGCAGGGATGGGGCTGGGGCTGGGGTAGGGCTGGCAATGAGGCTGGGGTGGGGACTGGGAAAGGGCTGTGGCTGGGCTGTGGCTGTGGCTGGGGCCGGGGCTGGGGCAGGGGCTAGGTGGGGCTGAGCAGGGGCTGGGCTGGGGGCAGAAATGGGGTGGGCACTGGGCTGTGGCTGGGGCTGTAGCTGGGACTGGCGCAGGGCTGGGTCTGGGCTGGGGACAGGGCTGGGTCTGGGGCTGGGGTTCGGGCTGGGGCAGGACAGGGGATAGGCTGGGGTTAGGGCTGGGGGCAGGGCTGGGGCTGGGGCAGGAACCAAGTCTATGGCTGGACTGGGGCTGGGGCTGCGGCTGGGTCCGTGCTGGGGATGGGGCTGGGGCCGGGGCTGGGGCAGGGGCTGGGGCAGGACTAGGCTGGAGGCTGGGCCTTGGGCTGGGGCTGGGCTGGGGGCAGGGCTGGGGCAGGACTGCGGCTGGGGCAGGGGCCGGGGATGGGGCCGGGGATGGGGCCAGGGGTGGGGCCAGGGGTGGGGCTAGCCTGGGGCTGGGGCTGGGCTGGGGCCGGGGCTGGGACCGGGGTGGGGCTGGGGCAGGGCTGGGAATGAGGCTGTGGCGGGGACTGGGACAGGGCTGGGGCTGGGGCAGGGCTGGGGATGAGGCTGGGGCGGGGACTGGGAAAGAGCTGGGCTAGGGCTGTGGCTGGGGCTGGGGACAGGGCTGGGGCGGGGACTGGGGCAGGGCTGGGGCTGGGGCTGGGCTGGAGGAGAGGCTGGGGCTGGGGCAGGCCTGGGGCTGGGGCAGGGGCCGGGGCTGGATCCAGGTCTGGGGCTGGGCTGAGGCTGGGGCTGGGCTGGGGCAGGGCTGGGGCTGGGGCAGGGCTGGGGCTGAGGGTGGGGTTGGGATGGGGCAGGACTGGGGCTGGGGATGGGGCCAGGGGTGGGCCAGGGGTGGGGCTAGCCTGGGGCTGGGGTTGGGCTGGGGGCAGGGATGGGGCTGGGGCTGGGCTGGGGCCGGGGCTGGGGCCAGGGGTGGGGCTGGGGCAGGGCTGGGAATGAAGCTGTGGCGGGGACTGGGACAGGGCTGGGGCTGGGGCTGGAACCAAGTCTATGGCTGGGCTGGGGCTGGGGCTGGGGCCTGGGCTGGGGCTGGGCTGGGGCTGGGTCTGGGGGGAGGGATGGGGCTGGGGCTGGGGCAGGGCTGGGGCTGAAGCTGGGGAGGGGACTGGGACAGGGTTGGGCTACGTCTATGGCTGGGGCTGGGGACGGGGCTGGGGACAGGGCTGGGGCTGGGCCTGGGGCAGGACTGGGGCTGGGGCTGGGGCAGGGCTAGGGCCAGGCTGGGGCTGAGGCTGGGGTGAGGGAAGGGCTGGGGCAGGGCTGGGGATGGGGCTGGGCTGGGGTTGGGCTGAGGGCAGGGCTGGCGATGAGGCAGGGGCGGGGACTGGGACAGGGCTGGGCTAGGTCTATGGCTGGGGCTGGGGACAGGGCTGGGGCTGGACCTGGGGCAGGACTGGGGCTGGGGCTGGGGCAGGGCTAGGTCCAAGCTGGGGCTGAGGCTGGGGTGAGGGCAGGGCTGGGGCGGGGACTGGGACAGGGCTGGGCTAGGTCTATGGCTGGGGCTGGGGACAGGGCTGGGGCTGGGCCTGGGGCAGGACTGGGGCTGGGGCTGGGGCAGGGCTAGGTCCAAGCTGGGGCTGAGGCTGGGGTGAGGGCAGGGCTGGGGCAGGGCTGGGGATGGGGCTGGTCTGAGGCAGAGCTGGGTCAGCGCTGGGGATGGGGGCTGGGCTGGGGCAGGACTGGGGCTGGGGGTGGGCTGGGGCTCGGGTCGGGGCTGGGGCTGGCCTGGGGCTGGGGTGGGGGCACGGATGGGGCTGGGGCTGCGGTAGGGCTGGCGATGAGGCTGGGGTGGGGACTGGGAAAGTGCTGTGGCTGGGCTGTGGCTGTGGCTGGGGCCGGGGCTGGGGCAGGGGCTGGGGCAGGACTAGGCTGGAGGCTGGGCCTTGGGCTGGGGCTGGGCTGGGGGCAGGGCTGGGGCAGGGCTGGGGATGGGGGCTGGGATGGGGCAGGACTGGGGCTGGGGCAGGGGCCGGGGATGGGGCTGGGGATGGGGCCAGGGGTGGGCCAGGGGTGGGGCTAGCCTGGGGCTGGGGTTGCGCTGGGGGCAGGGCTGGGGCTGGGGCTGGGCTGGGGCCGAGGCTGGGGCCGGGGTGGGGCTGGGGCAGGGCTGGGAATGAGGCTGTGGCGGGGACTGGGACAGGGCTGGGGCTGGGGCTGGAACCAAGTCTATGGCTGGGCTGGGGCTGGGGCTGAGGCCTGGGCTGGGGCTGGGCTGGGGCTGGGTCTGGGGGGAGGGATGGGGCTGGGGCTGGGGCAGGGCTGGGGCTGAAGCTGGGGAGGGTACTGGAACAGGGCTGGGCTACGTCTATGGCTGGGGCTGGGGACGGGGCTGGGGACAGGGCTGGGGCTGGGCCTGGGGCAGGACTGGGGCTGGGGCTGGGGCAGGGCTAGGGCCAGGCTGGGGCTGAGGCTGGGGTGAGGGAAGGGCTGGGGCAGGGCTGGGGATGGGGCTGGGCTTGGGCTGGGCTGAGGGCAGGGCTGGGGCTGGGGCTGGGCTGAGGCAGAGCTGGGTCAGGGCTGGGGATGGGGGCTGGGCTGGGGCAGGACTGGGGCTGGGGGTGGGCTGGGGCTCAGGCCGGGGCTGGGGCTGGCCTGGGGCTGGGGTGGGGGCAGGGATGGGGCATGGACTGGGGTAGGGCTGGCGATGAGGCTGGGGTGGGGACTGGGAAAGGGCTGTGGCTGTGGCTGGGGCCGGGGCTGTGGCAGGCCTGGGGCTGGGGCTGGGGGTAGGGATGGGGCTGGGGCTGGGGCAGAGCTGGCGATGAGGCTGGGGTGGGGACTGGGAAAGGGCTGGGGCTGGGCTGTGGCAGGGGCTGGGGACAGGGCTGGGGCCGGGGCTGGGGCAGGGCTGGGCTAGGGCTGGGCTGGGGCGAAGTCTGGGGCTCTGGCTGGGGCAGGACTGGGGCTGGGCTGGGACTGGGGCTAGGGCTGGGGCTGAAGCTGGGGCGGGGACTGGGACAGGGCTGGGGCTGGGGACAGGGCTGGGGCCGGGGCTGGGGCAGGACTGGGGCTGGGGTGGGCTGGGGTTTAGCCGAGGCTGGGGCTGGTCTAGGGCTGGGCCTGGGGCAGGGCTGGGCCTGAGGCTGGGGCAGGGCTGGGGTAGGGATGGAGCCGGGGCTGGGGCAGGACTAGGCTGGAGGCTGGGCCTTGGGCTGGGGCTGGGCTGGGGGCAGGGCTGGGGCCGGGGCTGGGGCAGGACTGGGGCTGTGGCAGGGCTGGGGCCAGGCTGGGGCTGGGGCTGGGGCTCAGGCAGGCCTGGGGCCAGGCTGGGGCTGGGGCTGGGGTGAGGGCAGGGCTGGGGCAGGGCTGGGGATGGGGGCTGGGCTGGGGCTGGGACCGGGGCTGTGGCTGGCCTGGGGCTGGGGCTGGGGGCAGGGATGGGGCTGGGGCTGGGGCAGGGAGGGCGATGAGGCTGGGGCGGGGACTGGGAAAGGGCTGGGGCTGGGCTGTGGCTGTGGCTGGGGACAACGCTGGGGCCGGGGCTGGGAGCAGGGCTGGGACTGAGATTGGGGCTGGGGCTGAGGCTGGGCTGGGACCAGGACTGGGGCTGGACTGGGACCAGGACTGGGCTAGGGTGGGGACTGGGGCAGGGCTGGGGCTGGGGCTGGGCTGGAGGAGAGGCTGGGGCTGGGGCAGGCCTGGGGCTGGGGCCGGGGCCGGGGCTGGGCTGAGGCTGGGGCTGGGCTGGGGCAGGGCTGGGGCTGGGGCGGGGCTGGGGCTGAGGGTGGGGTTGGGCTGGAGTCTGGGCTGGGCCTGGGGCAGGTCTGGGCCCGAGGCTGGGGCAGGGCTGGGGTAGGGCTGGGGCCGGGGCTTGGTCCAGGGCTGGGTACAGGGCTGGGACTGAGGTCGGGGCCAGCGATGGGGCAGGGCTGGGGCCGGGGCTGGAACCAAGTCTTGGGTAGGGCTCTGACCGGGACTGGGGCTGGGGCAGGGCTGGGGCTGGGGCTGGAGCTGGGGCTGGAGCTGGGACTCGGGCAGGGCTGGGGCAGGGTCTGGGGCGGGGCTGGGGCCAGGCTGGGGCTGGGGCTGGGGTGAGGGCAGGGCTGGGGCAGGGCTGGGGATGGGGGCTCGGCTGGGGCAGGACTGGGGCAGGGCTGGGCTAGGGCTGGGGGCAGGGCTGGGCTAGCGCTGGGCTGGGGCCGAGTCTGGGGCTCGGGCTGGGGCAGGGCTGGGGCTGGGCTGGGGCTGGGGCTGGGGGCAGGGATGGGGCTGAGGCTGGGTTGGGAACTGGGCCAGGGATGGGGCCAGGGCTGGGGCTGGGGCTGTGTGGGGCTGAGCTGGGGCTGGGCTGGGGGCAGGAATGGGGTGGGGGCTGGGCTGTGGCTGGGGCCGGGGCTGGGGCCGGGGCTGGGGCAGGGCTGGAGCCGGGCTGGGGCTGGGGCTGGGCTGAGGGCAGGGCTGGGGCAGGGCTGGGGATGGGGGCTGGGATGGGGCAGGACTAGGGCTGAGGTAGGGGCCGGGGATGGGGCCGGGGATGGGCCTGGGGTGGGGCAGGGTTGGGGCTAGCTTGGGGCTGGGGTTGGGTTGGGCGCAGGAATAGGGCTGGGGCCGGGGCTGGGGCCGGGTCTGGGGCAGGGAGTGGGGCTGGGGCAGGGCTGGGAATGAGGCTGGGGCGGGGACTGGGACAGGGCTGGGGCAGGGGCTGGAACCAAGTCTATGGCTGGGTTGGGGCTGGGGCTGGGGCTGGGGCTGGAACTGGGCTGGGGCTGGGGCTGGGGGGAGGGATGGGGCTAGGGCAGGGGCAGGGTTGGGGATGAGGCTGGGGCAGGGACTGGGACAGGGCTGGGGCTGGGGCTGGAACCAAGTCTATGGCTGGGCTGGGTCTGGGTCTGGGTCTGGGGCAGGGCTGGGGATGAGGCTGGGGCGGGGACTGGGACAGGGCTGGGGCCCGGGCAGGGGCAGGGGTGGGGCCGGTCTGGGGCTGGGGCTGGGGCTGGGGGCTGGGATGGGGCAGGACTGGGGCTGGGGCAGGGGCCGGGGCTGGGGACAGGGCTAAGGCTGGAGCTGGGGCAGGGCTGGGGCCGGGGCTGGGGCTGGGACTGGGGCTGGGACTGGGGCTGGGCTGGGGCTGGGCTGGGGCTGAGCTGGGGGCAGGAATGGGGTGGGGGCTGGGCTGTGGCTGTGGCTGGGGCTGTGGCTCGGACTGGCGCAGGGCTGGGGCTGGGCTAGGTCCAAGCTGGGGCTGAGGCTGGGGTGAGGGCAGGGCTGGGGCGGGGACTGGGACAGGGCTGGGCTAGGTCTATGGCTGGGGCTGGGGACAGGGCTGGGGCTGGGCCTGGGGCAGGACTGGGGCTGGGGCTGGGGCAGGGCTAGGTCCAAGCTGGGGCTGAGGCTGGGGTGAGGGCAGGGCTGGGGCAGGGCTGGGGATGGGGCTGGTCTGAGGCAGAGCTGGGTCAGCGCTGGGGATGGGGGCTGGGCTGGGGCAGGACTGGGGCTGGGGGTGGGCTGGGGCTCGGGTCGGGGCTGGGGCTGGCCTGGGGCTGGGGTGGGGGCACGGATGGGGCTGGGGCTGCGGTAGGGCTGGCGATGAGGCTGGGGTGGGGACTGGGAAAGTGCTGTGGCTGGGCTGTGGCTGTGGCTGGGGCCAGGGCTGGGGCAGGGGCTGGGGCAGGACTAGGCTGGAGGCTGGGCCTTGGGCTGGGGCTGGGCTGGGGGCAGGCCTGGGGCAGGGCTGGGGATGGGGGCTGGGATGGGGCAGGACTGGGGCTGGGGCAGGGGCCGGGGATGGGGCTGGGGATGGGGCCAGGGGTGGGCCAGGGGTGGGGCTAGCCTGGAGCTGGGGTTGCGCTGGGGGCAGGGCTGGGGCTGGGGCTGGGCTGGGGCCGAGGCTGGGGCCGGGGTGGGGCTGGGGCAGGGCTGGGAATGAGGCTGTGGCGGGGACTGGGACAGGGCTGGGGCTGGGGCTGGAACCAAGTCTATGGCTGGGCTGGGGCTGGGGCTGGGGCTTGGGCTGGGGCTGGGCTGGGGCTGGGTCTGGGGGGAGGGATGGGGCTGGGGCTGGGGCAGGGCTGGGGCTGAAGCTGGGGAGGGTACTGGAACAGGGCTGGGCTACGTCTATGGCTGGGGCTGGGGACGGGGCTGGGGACAGGGCTGGGGCTGGGCCTGGGGCAGGACTGGGGCTGGGGCTGGGGCAGGGCTAGGGCCAGGCTGGGGCTGAGGCTGGGGTGAGGGAAGGGCTGGGGCAGGGCTGGGGATGGGGCTGGGCTTGGGCTGGGCTGAGGGCAGGGCTGGGGCTGGGGCTGGGCTGAGGCAGAGCTGGGTCAGGGCTGGGGATGGGGGCTGGGCTGGGGCAGGACTGGGGCTGGGGGTGGGCTGGGGCTCGGGCCGGGGCTGGGGCTGGCCTGGGGCTGGGGTGGGGGCAGGGATGGGGCATGGACTGGGGTAGGGCTGGCGATGAGGCTGGGGTGGGGACTGGGAAAGGGCTGTGGCTGTGGCTGGGGCCGGGGCTGTGGCAGGGCTGGGGCTGGGGCTGGGGGTAGGGATGGGGCTGGGGCTGGGGCAGGGCTGGCGATGAGGCTGGGGTGGGGACTGGGAAAGGGCTGGGGCTGGGCTGTGGCAGGGGCTGGGGACAGGGCTGGGGCCGGGGCTGGGGCAGGGCTGGGCTAGGGCTGGGCTGGGGCGAAGTCTGGGGCTCTGGCTGGGGCAGGACTGGGGCTGGGCTGGGACTGGGGCTAGGGCTGGGGCTGAAGCTGGGGCGGGGACTGGGACAGGGCTGGGGCTGGGGACAGGGCTGGGGCCGGGGCTGGGGCAGGACTGGGGCTGGGGTGGGCTGGGGTTTAGCCGAGGCTGGGGCTGGTCTAGGGCTGGGCCTGGGGCAGGGCTGGGCCTGAGGCTGGGGCAGGGCTGGGGTAGGGATGGAGCCGGGGCTGGGGCAGGACTAGGCTGGAGGCTGGGCCTTGGGCTGGGGCTGGGCTGGGGGCAGGGCTGGGGCCGGGGCTGGGGCAGGACTGGGGCTGTGGCAGGGCTGGGGCCAGGCTGGGGCTGGGGCTGGGGCTCAGGCAGGCCTGGGGCCAGGCTGGGGCTGGGGCTGGGGTGAGGGCAGGGCTGGGGCAGGGCTGGGGATGGGGGCTGGGCTGGGGCTGGGACCGGGGCTGTGGCTGGCCTGGGGCTGGGGCTGGGGGCAGGGATGGGGCTGGGGCTGGGGCAGGGAGGGCGATGAGGCTGGGGCGGGGACTGGGAAAGGGCTGGGGCTGGGCTGTGGCTGTGGCTGGGGACAACGCTGGGGCCGGGGCTGGGAGCAGGGCTGGGACTGAGATTGGGGCTGGGGCTGAGGCTGGGCTGGGACCAGGACTGGGGCTGGACTGGGACCAGGACTGGGCTAGGGTGGGGACTGGGGCAGGGCTGGGGCTGGGGCTGGGCTGGAGGAGAGGCTGGGGCTGGGGCAGGCCTGGGGCTGGGGCCGGGGCCGGGGCTGGGCTGAGGCTGGGGCTGGGCTGGGGCAGGGCTGGGGCTGGGGCGGGGCTGGGGCTGAGGGTGGGGTTGGGCTGGAGTCTGGGCTGGGCCTGGGGCAGGTCTGGGCCCGAGGCTGGGGCAGGGCTGGGGTAGGGCTGGGGCCGGGGCTTGGTCCAGGGCTGGGTACAGGGCTGGGACTGAGGTCGGGGCCAGCGATGGGGCAGGGCTGGGGCCGGGGCTGGAACCAAGTCTTGGGTAGGGCTCTGACCGGGACTGGGGCTGGGGCAGGGCTGGGGCTGGGGCTGGAGCTGGGGCTGGAGCTGGGACTCGGGCAGGGCTGGGGCAGGGTCTGGGGCGGGGCTGGGGCCAGGCTGGGGCTGGGGCTGGGGTGAGGGCAGGGCTGGGGCAGGGCTGGGGATGGGGGCTCGGCTGGGGCAGGACTGGGGCAGGGCTGGGCTAGGGCTGGGGGCAGGGCTGGGCTAGCGCTGGGCTGGGGCCGAGTCTGGGGCTCGGGCTGGGGCAGGGCTGGGGCTGGGCTGGGGCTGGGGCTGGGGGCAGGGATGGGGCTGAGGCTGGGTTGGGAACTGGGCCAGGGATGGGGCCAGGGCTGGGGCTGGGGCTGTGTGGGGCTGAGCTGGGGCTGGGCTGGGGGCAGGAATGGGGTGGGGGCTGGGCTGTGGCTGGGGCCGGGGCTGGGGCCGGGGCTGGGGCAGGGCTGGAGCCGGGCTGGGGCTGGGGCTGGGCTGAGGGCAGGGCTGGGGCAGGGCTGGGGATGGGGGCTGGGATGGGGCAGGACTAGGGCTGAGGTAGGGGCCGGGGATGGGGCCGGGGATGGGCCTGGGGTGGGGCAGGGTTGGGGCTAGCTTGGGGCTGGGGTTGGGTTGGGCGCAGGAATAGGGCTGGGGCCGGGGCTGGGGCCGGGTCTGGGGCAGGGGGTGGGGCTGGGGCAGGGCTGGGAATGAGGCTGGGGCGGGGACTGGGACAGGGCTGGGGCAGGGGCTGGAACCAAGTCTATGGCTGGGTTGGGGCTGGGGCTGGGGCCGGGGCTGGAACTGGGCTGGGGCTGGGGCTGGGGGGAGGGATGGGGCTAGGGCAGGGGCAGGGTTGGGGATGAGGCTGGGGCAGGGACTGGGACAGGGCTGGGGCTGGGGCTGGAACCAAGTCTATGGCTGGGCTGGGTCTGGGTCTGGGTCTGGGGCCTGGCTGGGGATGAGGCTGGGGCGGGGACTGGGACAGGGCTGGGGCCAGGGCAGGGGCAGGGGTGGGGCCGGTCTGGGGCTGGGGCTGGGGCTGGGGGCTGGGATGGGGCAGGACTGGGGCTGGGGCAGGGGCCGGGGCTGGGGACAGGGCTAAGGCTGGAGCTGGGGCAGGGCTGGGGCCGGGGCTGGGGCTGGGACTGGGGCTGGGACTGGGGCTGGGCTGGGGCTGGGCTGGGGCTGAGCTGGGGGCAGGAATGGGGTGGGGGCTGGGCTGTGGCTGTGGCTGGGGCTGTGGCTCGGACTGGCGCAGGGCTGGGGCTGGGCTAGGTCCAAGCTGGGGCTGAGGCTGGGGTGAGGGCAGGGCTGGGGCGGGGACTGGGACAGGGCTGGGCTAGGTCTATGGCTGGGGCTGGGGACAGGGCTGGGGCTGGGCCTGGGGCAGGACTGGGGCTGGGGCTGGGGCAGGGCTAGGTCCAAGCTGGGGCTGAGGCTGGGGTGAGGGCAGGGCTGGGGCAGGGCTGGGGATGGGGCTGGTCTGAGGCAGAGCTGGGTCAGCGCTGGGGATGGGGGCTGGGCTGGGGCAGGACTGGGGCTGGGGGTGGGCTGGGGCTCGGGTCGGGGCTGGGGCTGGCCTGGGCTGGGGTGGGGGCACGGATGGGGCTGGGGCTGCGGTAGGGCTGGCGATGAGGCTGGGGTGGGGACTGGGAAAGTGCTGTGGCTGGGCTGTGGCTGTGGCTGGGGCCAGGGCTGGGGCAGGGGCTGGGGCAGGACTAGGCTGGAGGCTGGGCCTTGGGCTGGGGCTGGGCTGGGGGCAGGCCTGGGGCAGGGCTGGGGATGGGGGCTGGGATGGGGCAGGACTGGGGCTGGGGCAGGGGCCGGGGATGGGGCTGGGGATGGGGCCAGGGGTGGGCCAGGGGTGGGGCTAGCCTGGGGCTGGGGTTGCGCTGGGGGCAGGGCTGGGGCTGGGGCTGGGCTGGGGCCGAGGCTGGGGCCGGGGTGGGGCTGGGGCAGGGCTGGGAATGAGGCTGTGGCGGGGACTGGGACAGGGCTGGGGCTGGGGCTGGAACCAAGTCTATGGCTGGGCTGGGGCTGGGGCTGAGGCCTGGGCTGGGGCTGGGCTGGGGCTGGGTCTGGGGGGAGGGATGGGGCTGGGGCTGGGGCAGGGCTGGGGCTGAAGCTGGGGAGGGTACTGGAACAGGGCTGGGCTACGTCTATGGCTGGGGCTGGGGACGGGGCTGGGGACAGGGCTGGGGCTGGGCCTGGGGCAGGACTGGGGCTGGGGCTGGGGCAGGGCTAGGGCCAGGCTGGGGCTGAGGCTGGGGTGAGGGAAGGGCTGGGGCAGGGCTGGGGATGGGGCTGGGCTTGGGCTGGGCTGAGGGCAGGGCTGGGGCTGGGGCTGGGCTGAGGCAGAGCTGGGTCAGGGCTGGGGATGGGGGCTGGGCTGGGGCAGGACTGGGGCTGGGGGTGGGCTGGGGCTCGGGCCGGGGCTGGGGCTGGCCTGGGGCTGGGGTGGGGGCAGGGATGGGGCATGGACTGGGGTAGGGCTGGCGATGAGGCTGGGGTGGGGACTGGGAAAGGGCTGTGGCTGTGGCTGGGGCCGGGGCTGTGGCAGGGCTGGGGCTGGGGCTGGGGGTAGGGATGGGGCTGGGGCTGGGGCAGGGCTGGCGATGAGGCTGGGGTGGGGACTGGGAAAGGGCTGGGGCTGGGCTGTGGCAGGGGCTGGGGACAGGGCTGGGGCCGGGGCTGGGGCAGGGCTGGGCTAGGGCTGGGCTGGGGCGAAGTCTGGGGCTCTGGCTGGGGCAGGACTGGGGCTGGGCTGGGACTGGGGCTAGGGCTGGGGCTGAAGCTGGGGCGGGGACTGGGACAGGGCTGGGGCTGGGGACAGGGCTGGGGCCGGGGCTGGGGCAGGACTGGGGCTGGGGTGGGCTGGGGTTTAGCCGAGGCTGGGGCTGGTCTAGGGCTGGGCCTGGGGCAGGGCTGGGCCTGAGGCTGGGGCAGGGCTGGGGTAGGGATGGAGCCGGGGCTGGGGCAGGACTAGGCTGGAGGCTGGGCCTTGGGCTGGGGCTGGGCTGGGGGCAGGGCTGGGGCCGGGGCTGGGGCAGGACTGGGGCTGTGGCAGGGCTGGGGCCAGGCTGGGGCTGGGGCTGGGGCTCAGGCAGGCCTGGGGCCAGGCCGGGGCTGGGGCTGGGGTGAGGGCAGGGCTGGGGCAGGGCTGGGGATGGGGGCTGGGCTGGGGCTGGGACCGGGGCTGTGGCTGGCCTGGGGCTGGGGCTGGGGGCAGGGATGGGGCTGGGGCTGGGGCAGGGAGGGCGATGAGGCTGGGGCGGGGACTGGGAAAGGGCTGGGGCTGGGCTGTGGCAGGGCTGGGGCCGGGGCTGGGGCAGGGCTGGGCTAGGGCTGGGCTGGGGCGGAGTCTGGGGCTCTGGCTGGGGCAGGACTGGGGCTGGGCTAGGGCTGGGGCTAGGGCTGGAGCCAAGTCTATGGCTGGGCTGGTCCTGGGGCTGGGCCGGGGCTGGGGCTGGGGCAGGGCTGGGGATGAGGCTGGGGCTGGGGCTGGGGCAGGGCTGGGGCTGGGCTGGGGCTGGGGCTGGGCTAGGGCTGGGCTGGGGCGGAGTCTGGGGTTCGGGCTGGGGCAGGACTGGGGCTGGGCTGGGGCTGGGGCTGGGGCAGGACTGGGGCTGGGCTGGGGCTGGGTCTGGGGCTGGTGCAGGGGCTGGTGCAGGGGCTGGGGCAGGACTAAGCTGGAGTCTGGGCCTTGGGCTTGGGGCTGGGCTGGGGGCAGGGCTGGGGCTGGGGCTGGAACCAAGTCTATGGCTGGGCTGGGGCTGGGGCTGGGGCAGGGCTAAGGCCAGGCTGGGGCTGAGGCTGGGGTGCGGGCAGGGCTGGGGCAGGGCTGGGGATGGGGATGGGCTTGGGCTGGGCTGAGGGCAGGGCTGGGGCTGGGGCTGGGCTGAGGCAGAGCTGGGTCAGGGCTGGGGAAGGGGCTGGGCTGGGGCAGGACTGGGGGCTGGGGGTGGGCTGGTGCTCGGGCCGGGGCTGGGGGCTGGCCTGGGGCTGGGGTGGGGGCAGGAATGGGGCTGGGGCTGGGGTAGGGCTGGCGATGAGGCTGGGGTGGGGGACTGGGAAAGGGCTGTGGCTGGCTGTGCTGGGGCTGGGGACAGGGCTGGGGCTGGGGCTGGGCCTTGGGCTGGGGCCGGGCTGGGGCTGGGGCTGGGCTAGGGCTGGGCTGGGGCGGAGGCTGGGGATGAGGCTGGGGCAGGTACTGGGACAGGGCTGGGGCTGGGCTGTGGCTGTGGCTGGGGACAACGCTGGGGCCGGGGCTGGGAGCAGGGCTGGGACTGAGATTGGGGCTGGGGCTGAGGCTGGGCTGGGACCAGGACTGGGGCTGGACTGGGACCAGGACTGGGCTAGGGTGGGGACTGGGGCAGGGCTGGGGCTGGGGCTGGGCTGGAGGAGAGGCTGGGGCTGGGGCAGGCCTGGGGCTGGGGCCGGGGCCGGGGCTGGGCTGAGGCTGGGGCTGGGCTGGGGCAGGGCTGGGGCTGGGGCGGGGCTGGGGCTGAGGGTGGGGTTGGGCTGGAGTCTGGGCTGGGCCTGGGGCAGGTCTGGGCCCGAGGCTGGGGCAGGGCTGGGGTAGGGCTGGGGCCGGGGCTTGGTCCAGGGCTGGGTACAGGGCTGGGACTGAGGTCGGGGCCAGCGATGGGGCAGGGCTGGGGCCGGGGCTGGAACCAAGTCTTGGGTAGGGCTCTGACCGGGACTGGGGCTGGGGCAGGGCTGGGGCTGGGGCTGGAGCTGGGGCTGGAGCTGGGACTCGGGCAGGGCTGGGGCAGGGTCTGGGGCGGGGCTGGGGCCAGGCTGGGGCTGGGGCTGGGGTGAGGGCAGGGCTGGGGCAGGGCTGGGGATGGGGGCTCGGCTGGGGCAGGACTGGGGCAGGGCTGGGCTAGGGCTGGGGGCAGGGCTGGGCTAGCGCTGGGCTGGGGCCGAGTCTGGGGCTCGGGCTGGGGCAGGGCTGGGGCTGGGCTGGGGCTGGGGCTGGGGGCAGGGATGGGGCTGAGGCTGGGTTGGGAACTGGGCCAGGGATGGGGCCAGGGCTGGGGCTGGGGCTGTGTGGGGCTGAGCTGGGGCTGGGCTGGGGGCAGGAATGGGGTGGGGGCTGGGCTGTGGCTGGGGCCGGGGCTGGGGCCGGGGCTGGGGCAGGGCTGGAGCCGGGCTGGGGCTGGGGCTGGGCTGAGGGCTGGGATGGGGCAGGACTAGGGCTGAGGTAGGGGCCGGGGATGGGGCCGGGGATGGGCCTGGGGTGGGGCAGGGTTGGGGCTAGCTTGGGGCTGGGGTTGGGTTGGGCGCAGGAATAGGGCTGGGGCCGGGGCTGGGGCCGGGTCTGGGGCAGGGGGTGGGGCTGGGGCAGGGCTGGGAATGAGGCTGGGGCGGGGACTGGGACAGGGCTGGGGCAGGGGCTGGAACCAAGTCTATGGCTGGGTTGGGGCTGGGGCTGGGGCCGGGGCTGGAACTGGGCTGGGGCTGGGGCTGGGGGGAGGGATGGGGCTAGGGCAGGGGCAGGGTTGGGGATGAGGCTGGGGCAGGGACTGGGACAGGGCTGGGGCTGGGGCTGGAACCAAGTCTATGGCTGGGCTGGGTCTGGGTCTGGGTCTGGGGCAGGGCTGGGGATGAGGCTGGGGCGGGGACTGGGACAGGGCTGGGGCCAGGGCAGGGGCAGGGGTGGGGCCGGTCTGGGGCTGGGGCTGGGGCTGGGGGCTGGGATGGGGCAGGACTGGGGCTGGGGCAGGGGCCGGGGCTGGGGACAGGGCTAAGGCTGGAGCTGGGGCAGGGCTGGGGCCGGGGCTGGGGCTGGGACTGGGGCTGGGACTGGGGCTGGGCTGGGGCTGGGCTGGGGCTGAGCTGGGGGCAGGAATGGGGTGGGGGCTGGGCTGTGGCTGTGGCTGGGGCTGTGGCTCGGACTGGCGCAGGGCTGGGGCTGGGCTGGGGACAGGGCTGGGGCTAGGGCTGGGGATGGGGGTTGGGTTGGGGCAGGACTGGGGCTGGGGCAGGGGCCGGGGATGGTGCCGGGGATGGGGCCAGGGGTGGGGCAGGGCTGGAGCTAGCCTGGGGCTGGGGTTGGGCTGGGGACAGGGATGCGGCTGGGGCTGGGCCGGGGCTGGGGCTGGGGCAGGGCTGGGGATGAGGCTGTGGCGGGGACTGGGACAGGGCTGGGCTGGGGCAGGGCTGGGGATGAGGCTGGGGCGGGTACTGGGACAGGGCTGTGGCTGGGCTGTGGCTGGGGCTGGGGACAGGGCTGGGGCCGGGCTGGGGATGGGGCTGGGCTAGGGCTGGGCTGGGGCGGAGTCTGGGGCTTGGGCTGGGGCAGGGCTGGGGCTGGGGGCAGGGATGGGGCTGTGGCTGGGGCAGGGTTGGGGATGAGACTGGGGATGGGGGCTGGGATGGGGCAGGACTGGGTCTGCGGCAGGGGCCGGGAATGGGGCCGGGGATGAGGCCAGGGGTGGGGCAGGGCTGGAGCTAGCCTGGGGCTGGGGTTGGGCTGGGGGCAGGGATGGGGGTGGGGCTGGGCTGGGGCCGGGGCTGGGGCCGGGGGTGGGGCTGGGGCAGGGGTGGGAATGAGGCTGGGGCAGGGACTGGGACAGGGCTGGGGCTGGGCTGTGGCTGTGGCAGGGGACAGGGTTGGGCTGGAGGCTGGAACAAAGTCTAAGGCTGGGCTGGGGCTGGGGCTGTGGGGAGGGATAGGGCTGGGTCTGGGGCAGGGCTGGGGATGATGCTGGGGCGGGGACTGGGACAGGGCTGGGGCTGGGGCTGGGTTCGGGGCAGGGCTTGGGCTGGGTATGGGCTGGGCTAGGGCTGGGCTGGGGGCAGGGATGGGGCTGGGGTTGGGCTGGTGCACGAGCCAGGCTTGGGGCAGGCTTGGGGCAGGGCCTGGGGCTTGGGCTGGGGCAGGGCTGGTGCTGCGCTGGGGCTGGGGCTGGGTCTGGGCTGGGGCTGGGGCTGGGGACACGGCTGGGGCAGGGGCTGGGGCAGGGCTAGTGCCAGGCTGGGTCTGGGGCTGGGCTGAGGGCAGGACTGGTGCTGGGGCAGGGGCACAGGCCGGGGCTGGAGACAGGGCTAAGGCTGGAGCTGGGGCAGGGCTGGGGCCAGTGTGGGGCTGGGTTCGGCTCAGGGCTGGGGCTTGGTCCAGCGCTGGGGCTGGGCTGAGGGCACGGCTGGGCTAGGCCTGGGGCTGGGGACAGGGCTAGAGCCAGAGCTGGGACAGGGCTGGGGCTGGGCTGGGGCTGGGTCCAGGGCTGGGGCTGGGCTGAGGGCAGGGCTGGGCTAGCGCTGGGGCTGGGGCTGGGGCTGGAGACTGGGCTGGGTCCGGAGCTGGGTCCGGGGCTGAGGCTGGTGCTGGGTGCTGGGAAGTGATGGGGCTGGGGCAGGGCTGGGGCTGGGTTGGGGGTTAGGCTGGAGCTGGGCCGGGGCTGGGGCAGTACTGTGGCAGGGCTGGGCTGGGGGCCGGGCCGGGGCTGGGGCACGACTGGGCTGGGCATAGGGCTGGGGCTGGGGCAGGGCTGGGGAAGGGCTGGGCTAGCGCTGAGCTGGGGCCGGGGCTGGGGCTGCGCTGGGACTAGGACTGTGCTGGGACTAGGGCTGGGCTGGTGCGAGGACTGGGGCGGGGCTGTGGCGGGAACCAAGTCTTGGGCAGGGCTGGGGGCTGGGGCTGGGGCTGGGGCCGGGGCTGAGGGTAGGGCTGGCCTAGGGCTGGGGATGGGGCCGGGGCTGGGCTGGGAGTGGGCTGGGGTCAGAGCTGGGGCTGAGCTGGGGCTGGGGCTGGGCAGGGGGCAGGGCTGGGCTAGCACTGAGCTGGGGCCGGGGCTGGGGACAGGGCTGGGCCTGGGACAGGACTGGGCCCGAGGCTGGGGCAGAATTAGGCTGGAGACTGGGCCATGGGCTGGGGCTGGCCTGGGGCCGGGGCTGGGGCTGGGGCCGGGGCTGGGGCACGGCTGGGGCAGGGCTGGGGCTGCGGCTGGGAATGGGGCAGGGCTGGGGCTGGGGCTGGGCAGGGGGCAGGGCTGGGCTAGCACTGAGCTGGGGCCGGGGCTGGGGACAGGGCTGGGCCTGGGACAGGACTGGGCCCGAGGCTGGGGCAGGACTAGGCTGGAGACTGGGCCATGGGCTGGGGCTGGGCTGGGGCAGGGCT
The DNA here is from genome assembly GCF_026170545.1 of Melanerpes formicivorus. Lineage (NCBI taxonomy): Eukaryota > Metazoa > Chordata > Aves > Piciformes > Picidae > Melanerpes > Melanerpes formicivorus. Next base: position 23,197 of record NW_027142743.1, on the reverse strand, counting down.
GGAGCTGGGGCTGGGGCTGGAACCAAGTCTTGGGCAGGGCTGGGGCTGGGGTGGGGCTGGGGCTGGGGCAGGACTAGGCTGGAGGCTGGGCCTTTTGCTGGGGCTGGGCTGGGGCCGGGGCTGGGGCAGGGCTGGGGCAGGGGCTGGGGCTGCGGCTGGGGATGGGGCAGGGCTGGGGCTGGGGCTGGGGCTGGGGCCGGGGCTGGTGCAGGAGCCAGGCCTGGGGCAGGGGCTGGGGCTTGAGGCTGGGGCAGGGCTGGTGCTGGGCTGGGGCTGGGGCTGGGTCTGGGCTGTGGCTGGGGCTGGAGACAGGGCTAGGGCTGGAGCTGGGGCAGGGCTGGGGCCAGTCTGGGGCTGGGTTCGGCTCAGGGCTGGGGCTTGGTCCAGGGCTGGGGCTGGGGCTGTGTTCAGGGCTGGAGCCGGGGCTGGGGCAGGGCTGGGGCCGGGCTGGGGCTGGGCTGAGGGCAGGGCTGGGGCAGGGCTGGTCTTTGGGGTTGGGATGGGGCAGGACTGGGGCTGGGGCAGGGGCCAGGGCTGGGGCTGGGGCTGGGCTGGGGCTGGGCTGGGTCCAGGGCTGGGGCTGGGCTGTGGCTGTGGCTGGACTGGGGTAGGGCTGGGGCTGGGGCTGGGTCCAGGGCTGGGGCTGGGCTGTGGCTGTGGCTGTGGCTGTGGCTGGGCTGGGGCAGGGCTGTGGCTGGGCTGGGGTTGGGTCCAGGGCTGGGGCTGGGCTGTGGCTGGGGCAGGGCTGGGGCAGGCCTGGGGCTGGGGCTGGGGCTGGGCTGGGGCTGGGGCTGGGCAGGGGGCAGGGCTGGGCTAGCACTGAGCTGGGGCCGGGGCTGGGGCTGCGCTGGGACTAGGGCTGGGCTGGGACTAGGGCTGGGCTGGGGCAAGGACTGGGGCGGGGCTGGGACTGGGGCTGGAACCAAGTCTTGGGCCGGGCTGGGGCTGGGGCTGGGGCCGGGGCTGAGGTTAGAGCTGGCCTAGGGCTGGGGATGGGGCCAGGGATGGGGCTGGGGCTGGGGCAGGGCTGGGGCTAGGCTGGGGCTGGGGCTGGGCTGGGACTGGGCTGGGGTCAGAGCTGGGGCTGGGGCAGGGCTGGGGCCGAGGGTGGGGCTGGAGCTGGGGCTGAGGGCAGGGCTGGGCTAGGGCTGGGGCTGGGGCTGGGGCTGGGGCTGTGTCCAGGGCAGGGGCTGGGCTGGGGCTGGGGCTGGGGCTGCGCTGGGGCAGGGCTGGAGCTGGGGTAGGGCTGGGGCTGGGGCTGGGGCTGGAACCACGTCTTGGACAGGGCGGGGCCTGTGGTGGAGCCGGGGCTGGGGCAGTACTAGGCTGGAGGCTGGGCCTTGGGCTGGGGCAGGGCTGGGGCTGGGCTGGGTCCAGGGCTGGGGCTGGGCTGTGGCTGTGGCTGGACTGGGGTAGGGCTGGGGCTGGGTCCAGGGCTGGGGCTGGGCTGTGGCTGTGGCTGTGGCTGGGCTGGGGCAGGGCTGTGGCTGGGGCAGGGCTGGGGCAGGCCTGGGGCTGGGGCTGGGCTGGGGCAGGGCTGGGGCAGGGCTGGGGCCGAGGGTGGGGCTGTGGCTGGGGCTGAGGGCTGGGGCTGGGCTAGGGCTGGGGCTGGGGCTGGGGCTGGAGACTGGGCTGGGTCCGGAGCTGGGTCCGGGGCTGAGGCTGGTGCTGTGTGCTGGGAAGAGATGGGGCTGGGGCAGGGCTGGGGCTGGGTTGGGGGTTAGGCTGGAGCTGGGCCGGGGCTGGGGCAGTACTGTGGCAGGGCTGGGCTGGGGGCCGGGCCGGGGCTGGGGCACGACTGGGCTGGGCATAGGGCTGGAGCTGGGGCAGGGCTGGGGAAGGGCTGGGGCTGGGGCTGGGCTGGGACTGGGCTGGGGTCAGAGCTGGGGCTGGGGCAGGGCTGGGCTAGGGCTGGGGCTGGGGCTGGGGCTGGGGCTGGAACCACGTCTTGGACAGGTACTGCAAGAAGGGGGCCGCTTTAACGACCAATTTGATCAGCGGATTCCACTTTATTGAGCATCAGACACATCTTATATACAGTTTGCTATAATTATGCCCACTTGGCAACATACTATTGGTTGCTCTCTAAAAGGTTACATCATTGTTTTCACAACTCTGTGGAATTCTTCCATCCGGCCTAATTGCTCTCTTTCCCAGATCTCGCCTCCTCCTTATCTTGCTTGCCTCCCATCTCAGGGGCAGCTGGACTTCAGCATACCAAGCAATCAGCACTTTCTCACATCTCCTACTCCGCCAGTATATTATCAACAGAGAATTCTTCAAGGCCTGAATTGCACAGGTGTTCCTGGGACCCATGTCCCCTCTTGTCCGACAACAATTCCCCCGTTTTTCTTTTGTGCAAGTAAGGCCTTGGAAGTTATTCTTTGAACACTTTGCATACAATACAAATAATACAATAATACCTAAGAACCTTAAAACTTACTACTATAATTAACAAACATATTTACATTAAGTCTGGGTATCCCTATCAGACACGTCTGAAAAAGTTCAATCAATTCATTATTACCTGTTATGTTGCATCTTTATTTTCTCTAGGATGGTCAAAAAGCATAATTTGTTTAATGGTAGCAAGATTTCTTTAATCTGTAAAGGTAGATCTGGCCAGGCTCTAGCTTCACAGACAGAAAACTTGCAGGCAATCAGCAAGAGCAAAAGAGCTTCATTGCTTTGCCCAATATAAAAATTACCCATAATAATGTGTTTTTGGTCATCCTAGTAATACTAATCTCTTATTGGTACCAACTTCACCCAAAAAGCAACCTTACAATAGTTTTCTTCATCTTATATAGTTTCATCATCTATATAAGCAAACTTATGCTAAATAGAAGGGAGGCATATGATAGTCTTAGAATAGGTGGTCAAATCCCTTCTCCCTACATTCAGTGTGGTAAGGGTCAGAGCATCCACTTTCACACATGCTCAATTGTGCAGGCTTCTTATCTGAAGAAAACAAATTCCCAGTTCTGAATGTTTATCTTTAAGACAGCTCCTTCTCAGCCGTGGTGTCTCCAATTAACCAGGCAGTGTCCTTGCAAGTATGCAAGAGAGGTTTCTTTCTCTTTACCCTCTAAACAGGCCTCACAAGATCCTGACCCTTAATCCCAGTGCACTCTAAGTCTTACAATTTTGACACAAATCACCAGTATATTCATCACAATTCCCCCCTTTTTTTTTTTTGTCACCATTGATTTGTGTTAAAATTTCCAGATATTTCAGAACCTTCTTAATTGGATCATAATTAAGGTCATCTGTTCTGATCACATTCTGATCATAATTCTCTACTTGTAACTCATTGACATGAGCAATCTTACTTAAAGGTCTTAGTATTTTGTAACAACAATTGCAGAGTATTATGCATAGCAATATTACAATTGTTCCAACAATATTACAAACAAATGTTGAAGCCAATTTAGATCTGGTAACCAGAAAGTTAATTTATCCCATATTTCTTTAAATCCACAAGAAGTATCATCTAAAGAAATCTGATGTAATATCTGATTGTGGTTTACAATCGCCTGTAAATCTGTTTCCACTCGTTTATCTAGATTAACATAACTACAACAACTTACATTTATGACTACACATACACCCCCTTCCTTAACATATAAAAAATCCAAAGCTAATCTATTCTGAGTAGATATTTTTGAGAGACTATTGATTTCAATTTGCTGCACTTTTATTGCATCTATACTTGCATTCATCATGATTTCAACTGTAGCAGAAAAATTTACTATTGCTTTTTCAAGTCCAAGTCTTTTCTCTCCGGTCTGATCAAGATTCCACACATGGGAACGTGGTTTTTGATTTTGATTGGACTACTTATGTACAAATAGGGTTAGGATCAAAATTAGGCTCCACCAAGTATATGTGAACTCTGCCTCCTCGGCCTGCTGGGGTGCAACCAGCAGCCGGGTGTATTTTCTTCTCGGCAGCAGTTACATTCTTCAGGAGCCCTACAGATTTTTTAACTCCTTAACCCACTTCAAAATTCCATTTGGAGTCTCTTCTCTACTTCCTTGGTTAGTTTGTTTACCATTTCCCATTGTGCTTTTGTTATTTCAATTCCTCTTCCTTCAAAATCTTATGTCTCTTACTTTTCCTTTTACTAATCCTTTTAATTATTCCTGAGATTTCCCAACTAAAATTTCTCTAGTCTTTATTTCCCACTTATGCCAATCCCTTTCAATAATTTTCCATGGGGATTTAAATCCTTTTTCTCACCACAAAATAGGTTTTCTGTATTTACCAGCCCAAACTGCCTATTTTCAAATTCAGCATTCAGGACAAAATATTTTTTTGATTGATGCTTTTGACCCCAGATTATCATAACAGTTATTGTGATCGATGTTCGACTTCATGGGAAATGCTGTTTCCTCTTAGTCTTGATTCTTCTGCACATTAGTGAAGGAATAGTTGTTAAAATTAATACCTATTTACTACAAACCTTAACTTATGCTAATACCAAAAAATCCTTAAACCCTTAAAAAACTATGTTAAAATTAATCCATCAAATCAGTGTCTAAAAAGAAATAAAATTGTTACATTAACTAAAAAACACTTTCCAAAATTAAAACCTGTTTATACATCCCTTAACTATATTACATGGAGCTCCTTTGAAATGCCTAGGCAGACAATTAAGAAGGTTCGAACCAAAAGAAAATCTTACAATTTGAGCTCTTAACTAAGTGCATACACCTTACTGCAATTACTATGTACTAAGTACTTATAAATACCAAATGCTTACTTATTCATTATGCTTATTAGAAAAACTTAACAAAACTCTAAATAACAAATCTCTGAAAGACGTTACAATCAGAAATGACAAAATGAGTACTGTTGCTTTAAATCAAAACAGAGTAGTGCGGCTAAAGCCGCTGCGGGGGAAAGTGGTGGGGGCTGCTGCCGTGGCAGCTGCTCCGCTGCTACTGTCGGTGCTGTCGGTGTCAGTGGTGCGTCAGCCGGTACCGCCTTGGTCGGAGCCGTCGGTATCCGCGGGAGGAGTGCGGTGGCAGGAACGCTGTAACCGCGAGCCTCCAAGCGCTCCATTTTTTCTAAGAGGGGCCGTAAAGAAAAGTCAGCGCTGTTTGAATTCCTCACTGCCGGTATTGTCTTCCGAATCCGAGCCATCGCTGGCGATGTCAGAGGAAGGTTCCCCGCTGTGTGCAAACGGCAGTGGTGACGGCTGGTAAACGCGGTGTGGTCGCCGCAAGATGTATCGGGGGCGGCCCCGGTCGATCGGTCGACAGTTCTCAGACACATCTTTCAGCTGCAACTCAGATACACCTGGCGCTGCATCTCGTCCTGACAAAGTTGCTCTAACTGCAGCAGCCATTCGCTGATTCAGTTCGTAGGTTTTAACACTGTTCATGCATGCTCGCCACGACCTTTGCAGCTTTATAGCAGTTTTATCACCATCTATAACCAAGTCCCACAACTTGTTCCTGTATTCTCTCCAACAAGCTTCATCAAAATAACTATCTCCGCTAGGGAAATGCCCTAAAGCGGATCTATGGGCCAAAAGTCCAGGCATTACTTTAGACGATATCTCCGCCTTACACTTTTCGATGACACTGTATTTCGTCTGATGACTGCTTATAGGGTCGGCCTTGCCCTTTCGAGTCTGTGCGCAAAGGTACTAAGGCTGCCATAACCTGCTGACTATGCTCAAGCTGTTTTGTCATTGTCATTGACAACACCTCAGCCTGTTTTTGTAATCCCTTATCAATCACCTCCGTCAGCATGGCCATCGGATTGCTTGGCAAGTCCTGAGCCCTCTGCAACAATTCGGCTACCGTCCATCTAGGATCTGCTGATGTAATAAGCTGCTGCGTCTGCTGGTTCCCATTCTGCATTAAACACTGCCTTAAAATTGCCTCTCGGATACCTTCTCCTACGCTTGCTGCTCTAAGTGCGGCAAGCAACTTATCCACAAATTCGCCAAGAGGTTCCTGTCTACCTTGCTTAATTCCCATATAGTGAGGATTTGCATTTCCATCCTTCTGCTTGTCAAAAGCCATCCTCACTATCTGGGCTGATGCTTGCAAAACAGGCGGCTGTAAAAGTGCCTGTAACTCTGGTCTCTCATACTGTCCCGTTCCACACAACTGATCTACTGTTACATCAAATAGTGGATCATTTTGCTGTCTTTGTACTCCAGCTGATTGTCTAGCTAGGTGTTCCCACTCATTCAAAAATGTCATAAATTGAGATGCTGTTAGGATCAGCTTCGTAACATTATAAGAATCTCTAGGCAACATATTATAGTTCATGTAAATAAAATCAATCATCTGTCTAGCTGGTTCAGATTGAACCCCAAACTGACTCACAGTCTGTCTTAATTGAGATAACAATTTCCATGGCAATTGGGTTACATCAGCCTGAACAACATTTTGCTCCCCAGGGACCTGTGTATACATCACTGGAAAAGCTTGATGTGAAGCAGCCAGCCGGCTAAGCCCTTCCTGATCTCCTTCGGCATTTAAGTGTTCTGCAACCTTTCGCCAATACTCTGCGTGCTTTCTTGCATGATCTTTAACACTACCTCCAGGATCTATCGCCCTGTTTGTCTGCTCTCCCTCACCTACTTTCTTCTCCTGTACAATTTGCTCAGCTAAAAGAGACGGGGAAGGCTCCTCAGCAGAGTCCTGTGTTACAGATTGTAATTCAACTCTGCCACCTAGTCCTTTTACACACGCAGCCTTCTCCTTTCTTAAATAATCCTGAACCTCTTCTGACAAAGGCAACCCAGCATGTGTAACACTTGCTCCATTTGGGTCCGTATGATCTAATCGTACCCTGGCTTGATAAGCTGCCACTTGCTCAGCACGATGCTGATCCAATGCTGTCATAACCATCTTCCACCATTTTCCACACTCCTTTGCTCGTTTTTCATCATCTAAGCCATGCAGCCACAAGTCTTGTCCAGACTTTTTCCACTGCAATCTTTCAAACACCTCATTTGGGTCCTTAAAATATCCTAACTCTTCTGCATAGCTTAACAGCAGCACCAACTCCTTTGTAAAATTTAACTTACACTGTCGCTTTTCTAAAAAGCATATAAATAAATCATACGCTGCCTGCCTATCCATATCAGTATTTAAACTTTAATACCTGTGCGCACAGTCCTCGTTTAAGCAGTTCCCGGCTCTACAGCGTCTTCGGCTTCAAGGCTGTCTTCCCTTTTCTTGCAGCCTCCGGTACTGCTATCCCGGGCCGGCCGCCTTCTTGCCTCCCGGCTTACTGCGAATCTCCCAAGTCCCGAAGAACTCCTTAAACCCTAACCTTTGTCTTCATTAGGGTCCCGTGTTCGAGCGCCACTTACTGCAAGAAGGGGGCCGCTTATTCGACCAGTTTGATGAGCGGATTCCAACTTTATTGAGCATCAGACACATCTTATATACAGTTTGCTATAATTATGCCCACTTGGCAACATACTATTGGTTGCTCTCTAAATGGTTACATCATTGTTTTCACAACTCTGTGGAATTCTTCTATCCGGCCTAATTGCTCTCTTTCCCAGATCTCGCCTCTTCCTTATCTTGCTTGCCTCCCATCTCAGGGGCAGCTGGACTTCAGCATACTAAGCAATCAGCACTTTCTCACATCTCCTACTCCGCCACTATATTATCAACAGAGAATTCACCAAGGCCTGAATTGCACAGGTGTTCCGGGGATCCATGTCCCCTCTTGCTCAAAACAAACCCCAACAACACATCCCCAGCCACAGCCCAGCCACAGCCCAGCCCCTACCCTGGACCCAGCCCCAGCCCAGCCCCAGCCCAGCCCCAGCCCTGCCCCAGCCCCACCCTCAGCCCCAGCCCAGCCACAGCCCTGGACCCAGCCCCAGCCCTGCCCCAGCCCTGCCCTCAGCCCAGCCCCAGCCCCAGCCCGGCCCCAGTTCTGCCCCAGCCCCAGACCCAACCCCATCCTGCACCCAGCCCCATCCCCAGCCCTGCCCTCAGCCCAGCCCCAGCCCCAGCCCGGCCCCAGTTCTGCCCCAGCCCCAGACCCAGCCCCACCCTGGACCCAGCCCCAGCCCCAGCCCAGCCCCAGCCCTGCCCCAGCTTAGCCCCAGCCCCAGTCCAGACCCTGCCCTGGACCCAGTCCCAGCCCCAGCCCAGACCCAGCCCAGCCCCATCCACCACCCAGCCCCACCCCTGCCCCCAGCCCAGCCCCAGCCCCACCCTGGACCAGCCCCAGCCCCAGCCCAGCCCCAGCCCTGGACCCAGCCCAGCCCCAGCCCAGCCCTAGCCCAGCCCCAGCCCCACCCTCAGCCCAACCCCAGCTCCAGCCCTGGACCCAGCCCAACCCCATCCCCAGCCCAGCCTCTGCCCTGGACCCAGCCCTAGCCCCACTCCAGCCTCATCCCCAGCACAGGTCCAGCCCTGCCCCAGCCCAAGCCCCAGACCCAGCCCCATCCCTGCCCCCAGCCCAGCCCCAGCCTCAGCCCTGTCCCAGTTCAGCCCTAGCCCAGCCCTGCCCCAGGCCCCGCCCTGCCCCAGCCCCAGCTCTGCACTGAACGCAGCCCCAGCCCGGCCCCAGCCCTGCCCCAGCTCTAGCCCCAGACCTGGCCCCAGCCCCGGCCCCTGTCCCAGCCCTGCCCCAGCCCCTGCCCAGCCTTGCCCTCAGCCCCAGCCCCAGCCCCAGCCCCACACTCGGCCCCAGCCCAGCTCCTGCCCCAGCCCTGCCCCGGCCCAGCCCCAGTCCCAGCCCCACCCAAGCCCTGGCCCAGCTCCAGCCCCAGCCCCATCCTTGCCCCCAACCCAGCCCTTGCCCAGCCCCAGCCTGGCCCCAGCCCCAGCCCCAGAACTGCCCCAGTCCCAGCCCCAGCCCCAGCCCTGCCCCAGTCCCTGCCCCAGCCCAGTCCTGGTCCCAGTCCATCCCCAGCCCAGCCCCAGCCCCAGCCCAGCCTCTGCCCCAGCCCAGGCCCAGCCCTGCCCTAGCCCCAGCCCAACCCCCGGCCCCAGCCTCTGTCCCAGCCCAGCCCTAGCCCAGCCCCAGCCCCAGCCCAACCCCAGGCCCAGCCCTGCCCCAGCCCCAGCCCTACACCGAACCCAGCCCCAGCCCCACCCCAGCCTCATCCCCAGCCCAGGCCCAGCCCTGCCCTAGCCCCAGCCCCACCCCCGGCCCCAGCCTCTGCCCCAGCCCAGCCCTAGCCCAGCCCCAGCCCCAGCCCCAGCCCAACCCCAGGCCCAGCCCTGCCCCAGCCCAACCCCAGCCCCAGCCCAGCCCCCAGCCCCAGCCCTGCCCCAGTCCAACCCCAGTTTGGCCGGTTGACGTTGCCCCCTTAAGAAAGGGAATATGGTGGACGGAAGTTGGTAAACGGAAAGAATAATCTAAACTATTTCATTGGTGAAGTGGGAGGAAGCACCTTCTGAACTGAGAGTGAACTGGGAGTGAACTGGGCACTCTGGTACTTCTATCTTTAGTCTTGCTTCCGCCTCTCCACAGTGCAGCAGCTCTCTTTCTCTGCTCGGCTTTCTGCCAAGGCCTCGGCCTTGAAGACCAGATAAAAGCCGGTATTAACTCCCTTCCAATTAACACGAACTGCTTCTAACATTTTTTTTCCTCTCTTTTCTTTCTCTTTCTATCCCATTCTGGGGAAAGGGGGGGGAGAGAGGAGAGCGGAGGTGGGGAACCCCCTCTGCCGAGGGGGTTACTCTCATTTCTGTGTTACTCTTTTGTATATCTTTGTATATATTGTAGATATTGTAAATTTGTAAATATTCCCCTGCATACCCTACATTGCTTTGTAAATATAGCTCCACTGCCTTGCTAATTCAGCTTGTGAGGTTTTTTTTCCTTTCCCTTCAAGTTTCTTTCCCTTTGCCTTACAAGGGGGAAGGGAGGAGGCTTCTTGGCCTTACCCTTTCCAAACCCACCACATTTTTTTTTATTGGCGCCCAACATGGGGCAGATAATTAGTTCAATTTATTATTTGATTGATTTAGTGTTTTCTAGATGAATTAGCAAACATGAAGGTATTGTGGTTTGTGGAGCGATTATTCTTTTCAATTTTTGGGGCTCTGGTTTAGAGGTATTGTTTGGGTTTGATTTTGGATTACCTGGGTAAATATTTGGTGCGGACAATTTATATGTGGGTTATGTATAGAGTTAAATTATGGTATGGAAAATGTATTAATTTATTATGGCCAGTGAGATACAGGAATGTTACATCCACCACTCTCCCAATTGAGATAAAGGGTTTTAGGATTCCGCCGGAGGAGAGAGTAACTTTAGGTGATGCCTGGGATCCAAAGGTGATTTATGTGATGTGTATAATTCTGCTGCTGGTGATAACTAATGTGTTTTCTCTGTATTCCTTGTGGCGAGAGAAAAAAGTGTCCAGGGCGTGTTTTGTTATTAAAACTAGATCAAAAAGAAAACGCCGTGGCTCTCGATCAGTCCCAGAGTCATCTAGTGACGAGGACTGTGGAGAACCCGTGTCAGTCAAAAAGAAGGCTAAAAAGTTAATTGGTAAAGCAGCTCTAAATGACTTTGCTGATTCTAGCAAGCAGCCAAGGGCATCGGCTGGTATCAACATGGCACCTACTCCTTCTCCTACTCCTTCTCCTTCTTCTTCTTCTCCGTCGGCCATTAACGGAGCAACGTCACTTCCGCCCAATCCCTCAGTGGGACCGGAAGTCACTGCCCCAGCAGCTGATTTATCTCAGGACCTGTCAGCTTCTATTAAGGTGGCTGTAAATTCGAACACAGCTCCAGTTAAGGTGGCTCCTTTAAAGACTAGAGCTGGAAAGGGCAAAGATGGAGAAGAAGAGGAGGAGACTGATCCTGGTGAGGGGCCCTCTGCTCTAAAAGATCCTGCTCAGGAGGAAGAGAAGGTTTGTTTTGAAGATCTAGCTAACCTAGTGAGATCAAAGCAGGATAGAGATGAAGTTAGGAAGGCAGCTGGCAAAGGTGGTTCTCAGCTTAAAGAGATCCTTAGGAGAATGACAGCAGGATTATATGGGCAAAGAATTCAGGGAGAGGAGGAGGAAGATGATATTACAAACTGTTCTTCTCCACGGGAGGAATTGCGAAATGTCCGTAAAGATTTCACCAGGGCAGATAAGGAGCCAGTTCTAGCTTGGCTTAGTAGGTGTTATGATACAGGTGCTTCAGCTCTAACAGTTGGAGACAAGTCAGCAGCTCAGTTAGGAACTCTCTCAAGGGACAATGGAATAGACAGACATCTAGGCGAAGCTCTCGGTAAGGTTAATCTGTGGATACGCCTTTTAATGGCGGTTGCCCTGAGATACCCTTCCCAAGATGATCTTCCCTGGAATCCTAAACCCTGGACTACCATAGATGAGGGAATTCAGCGCTTGAGAGAATTTGCTTTTAGAGAGCTACTCTATGGTGAACATGAAACTCTGAATCCTGATGACATTCCTGTGGGTATTGGTCTTACTAAAAAGATCATCAAACTTGCTCCTTCTAATTATGCAAACATTCTGGCAAGCAGAATTGTGTCAAGAAGTTATGGTGGAACTTCTCCTACGGTTGGCCAATTCAGTGATCAAATGAGACAATTGGAGGATAGCATGACACGTGGTTCTTTGGTTTCGGCCATTAAAACGATGTCTGGTGATATTCAGAATTGCATAAGAGAGTTAAAAGATTCCATATACCAATTGGCACAGAAGGATAATTTCAATTCTTTCTCCAGGTGAGTACAAGTCTCATCTGTGAGGAATATACGTCCTCCAAGGAGGTCATTCCAAACCAGGACATTCCAAAACAGGTCATTCCAAAACAGACCACCAAGACAATCACGTAGAACTATTTGGATAACTCTGCGTGATCAGTTTGGTGAGAACATGAACCGCTGGGATGGCCAACAAACTTCTAATCTTTTCAGGAGACTGAGGGAATTGCAAAGTGGCAGAACCCGAGGTGGCAATACCAGAAGGGTAGCTGTTACTTCCACAGTTCCCCAGAACGACTCTTATGGCTCCAACAGTGGCTCCAGTTATAACATGCAAAGTTATAACCCTGCAAACTATGTGCAATGCACATGTGTGCATGTTCCCCATAACTAGGGGTGCCCTGCCTCCCGCCAGGGGGAGGAGAGGGATAACAGAGATAATAGAATCTATTGGGATGTGTACATCCAGTGGCCTGGCACTTCACAATTTCGGAAGTACAGGGCCTTGGTTGACACAGGAGCTCAGTGCACCATAATACCATCAAATTATCAGGGATCAGAGTCTATAACTATTCTGGGAGTCACTGGTGGATCTCAAGAGTTAAGTAAGGTAGAGGTTAACATAAGTTTAACTGGTAAACAATGGAGGAAGCATAGAGTTGTGACCGGACCTGACGCACCTTGTATTTTGGGAATTGATTTTCTGAGAGAAGGGCGTTTCAAAGACCCTAGAGGTTACAAATGGGCTTTTGGAGTAGCTTCAATAGAAATTGATGGACAAAAATTGAAGCTATCTGCCAGACCTGAACTTTCTGATGAATCTGCAGTTGTGGGACAACATAAGATACAGGACATTAAATTGCCGGTTGCTTCTCAGACTGTGCATCACAGACAATACAGAACCAACCGTGACTCTTTGTTGCCCATTCAGAATCTGATTCGTCAGTTGGAGAGTCAGAAAGTCGTCAGCAAAACTCATTCACCTTTCAACAGTCCAGTGTGGCCTGTGCGGAAGCAGAATGGAGACTGGCGTCTGACAGTGGACTACCGAGCCCTGAATGAAGTAACACCACCTATGAGTGCAGCAGTACCAGACATGATGGAGCTACAGTATGAGCTGGAATCCAAAGAGGCCAAATGGTATGCTACCATAGACGTTGCTAATGCATTTTTCTCTATTCCCATAGCAGAGGAATGCAGGCCTCAGTTTGCTTTCACCTGGAGAGGAATCCAGTACACTTTCAACAGGCTGCCAATGGGCTGGATCCACAGCTCAAGCATCTGTCATGCAGTGATCCACGATGCTCTGGAGAAAGGAGATGCTCCAGAACACATCCAGTTCATCGATGATATCATCGTCTGGGGTAAAACTGCTGAGGAAGTCTTCGAGAAAGGTAACAAAATCATTGACATTCTTCTGAATGCAGGTTTTGCCATCAAGCGAGACAAGGTGAAAGGACCTACCACAGAGATTCAATTTCTGGGAGTGCGGTGGCAGGATGGACGCCGACACATTCCAGTGGATGTGGTAAACAGAGTCTCCACCATGGCAAGTCCCACAAACAAGCAAGAGACCCTACGTTTCTTAGGGATAGTGGGATTTTGGAGACTACACATTCCTGGATACAGTCAAATTGTGAAACCTCTGTATGATGTGACTCGAAAGAGAAACCATTTCCACTGGGGACCTGAACAACAAGCAGCCTTTGACCAGATAAAGCAAGAGGTAGTTCAAGCAATGGGTCTGGGACCTGTCCGAGATGGTCCAGACATTAAGAACATTTTGTACACGGCTGCAAGTGACAATGGTCCAACCTGGTGCTTGTGGCAAAAAGCTCCAGGTGAGACACGTGGACGACCTCTTGGTTTCTGGAGTCGAGGTTACAGAGGTTCAGAGGCTAATTATACTCCAACAGAGAAAGAAATCTTAGCTGCCTATGAAGGAGTAAAAGCATCTTCTGAAGTGATTGGAACTGAATCACAACTTCTCTTAGCTCCCAGATTACCAGTTTTGAATTGGATGTTTAAAGGCAAAGGATCCACACCACATCATGCCACAGACTCAACCTGGTCTAAGTGGATGGCTCTGATAACACAGAGAGCTCGAATGGGAAATCTTGAAAGACCTGGTCTAGTGGAGGTGATCTCAAGTTGGCCTGAAGGTATCAACTGTGCTAAACCTCCAGAGGAGAAAGTAACTCGTGCTGAGGAAGCTCCTCCTTATAATGACCTTTCTGATGATGAAAAGAAATATGCTTTGTTCACAGACGGTTCCTGTCGTCTTGTTGGAAACAAGCGAAGGTGGAAGTCTGCAGTGTGGAGTCCAACACGCCGAGTTGCAGAGGCGAAAGATGGAGAAGGAGAATCTACTGCAAGAAGGGGGCACTTATTCGACCAATTTGATCAGCGGATTCCAACTTTACTGAGCATCAGACACATCTTATATACAGTTTGCTATAATTATGCCCACTTGGCAACATACTATTGGTTGCTCTCTAACAGGTTACATCATTGTTTTCACAACTCTGTGGAATTCTTCTATCCGGCCTAATTGCTCTCTTTCCCAGATCTCGCCTCCTCCTTATCTTGCTTGCCTCCCATCTCAGGGGCAGCTGGACTTCAGCATACCAAGCAATCAGCACTTTCTCACATCTCCTACTCTGCCACTATATTATCAACAGAGAATTCTTCAAGGCCTGAATTGCACAGGTGTTCCTGGGACCCATGTCCCCTCTTGCTCAAAACAAACCCCAACAACAATTCCCCCGTTTTTCTTTTGTGCAAGCAAGGCCTTGGAAGTTATTCTTTGAACACTTTGCATAATACAATTATAAACAAGTTTAACAATAATCAAAATGAGTACAATAATACCTAAGAACCTTAAAACTTACTACTATAATTAACAAACATATTTACATTAAGTCTGGGTATCCCTATCAGACACGTCTGAAAAAGTTCAATCAATTCATTATTACCTGTTATGTTGCACCTTTATTTTCTCTAGGATGGTCAAAAATCATAATTTGTTTAATGGTAGCAAGATTTCTTTAATCTGTAAAGGTAGATCTGGCCAGGCTCTAGCTTCACAGACAGAAAACTTGCAGGCAATCAGCAAGAGCAAAAGAGCTTCATTGCTTTGCCCAATATAAAATTACCCATAATAATGCGTTTTTGCTCATCCTAGTAATACTGATCTCTTATTGGTACCATTTGTTGATGTTTTCAATCGAAAATGAAAATGCATGTTGTGTTGTTATGAATTTTGATTTTCCCTCTAGGTGTGTAAAATTATAGCGAACTGGTGAGATCACATATAAATCCCTTCTCCCTACATTCAGCGTGGTAAGGGTCAAAGCATCCACTTTCACACATGCCCAATTGTGCAGGCTTCTTATCTGAAGAAAACAAATTCCCAGTTCTGAATGTTTATCTTTAAGACAGCTCCTTCTCAGCCGTGATGTCTCCAATTAACCAGACAGTGTCCTTGCAAGTCTGCAAGATAGGTTTCTTTCTCTTTACCCTCTAAACAGGCCTCACAAGATCCTGACCCTTAATCCCAGTGCACTCTAAGTCTTACAATTTTAACACAAATCACCAGTATATTCATCACAATTCCCCCCTTTTTTTTTTTCTCACCATTGATTTGTGTTAAAATTTCCAGATATTTCAGAACCTTCTTAATTGGATCATAATTAAGGTCATCTGTTCTGATCACATTCTGATCATAATTCTCTACTTGTAACTCATTGACATGAGCAATCTTACTTAAAGGTCTTAGTATTTTGTAACAACAATTGCAGAGTATTATGCATAGCAATATTACAATTATTCCAACAATATTACAAACAAATGTTTAAGCCAATTTAGGTTTGGTAACCAGAAAGTTAATTTATCCCATATTTCTTTAAATCTACAAGAAGTATCATCTAAAGAAATCTGATGTAATATCTGATTGTGGTTCACAATCGCCTGTAAATCTGTTTCCACTCATTCATCTAGATTAACATAACTACAACAACTTACATTTATGACTACACATACACCCCCTTCCTTAACATATAAAAAATCCAAAGCTAATCTATTCTGAGTAGATATTTTCGAGAGACTATTGATTTCAATTTGCTGTGCTTTTATTGCATCTGTGCTTGCATTTACCATGATTTCAACTGTAGCAGAAAAATTTACCATTGCTTTTTCAAGTTCAAGTCTTTTCTCTCCGGTCTGATCAAGATTCCACACATGGGAACGTGGTTTTTGATTTCGATTGGACTACTTATGTACAAATAGGGTTAGGATCAAAATTAGGCTCCACCAAGTATATGTGAACTCTGCCTCCTCGGCCTGCTGGGGTGCAACCAGCAGCCGGGTGTATTTTCTTCTCGGCAGCAGTTACATTCTTCAGGAGCCCTACAGAATTTTTAACTCCTTAACCCACTTCAAAATTCCATTTGGAGTCTCTTCTCTACTTCCTTGGTTAGTTCGTTCACCATTTCCCATTGTGCTTTTGTTATTTCAATTCCTCTTCCTTCAAAATCTTATGTCTCTTACTTTTCCTTTTACTAATCCTTTTAATTATTCCTGAGATTTCCCAACTAAAATTTCTCTAGTCTTTATTTCCCACTTATGCCAATCCCTTTCAATAATTTTCCATGGGGATTTAAATCCTTTTTCTCACCACAAAATAGGTTTTCTGTATTTACCAGCCCAAACTGCCTATTTTCAAATTCAGCATTCAGGACAAAATATTTTTTTGATTGATGCTTTTGACCCCAGATTATCAGAACAGTTATTGTGATCGATGTTCGACTTCATGGGAAATGCTGTTTCCTCTCAGTCTTGGTTTTTCTGCACATTAATGAAGGAATAGTTGTTAAAATTAATACCTATTTACTACAAACCTTAACTTATGCTAATACCAAAAATCCTTAAACCCTTAAAAGACTATGTTAAAATTAATCCATCAAATCAGTGTCTAAAAAGAAATAAAATTGTTACATTAACTAAAAAACACTTTCCAAAATTAAAACCTGTTTATACATTCCTTAACTATATTACATGGAGCTCCTTTGAAATGCCTAGGCAGACAACTAAGAAGGTTCGAACCAAAAGAAAATCTTACAATTTGAACTCTTAACTAAGTGCATACACCTTACTGCAATTACTATGTACTAAGTACTTATAAATACCAAATGCTTACTTATTCATTATGCTTATTAGAAAAACTTAACAAAACTCTAAATAACAAATCTCTGAAAGACGTTACAATCAGAAATGACAAAATGAGTACTGTTGCTTTAAATCAAAACAGAGAAGTGCGGCTAAAGCCGCTGCGGGGGAAAGGGGTGGGGGCTGCTGCCGTGGCAGCTGCTTCGCTGCTACTGTCGGTGCTGTCGGTGTCGGTGGTGCGTCAGCCGGTACCGCCTTGGTCGGAGCCGTCGGTATCCGCGGGGGCCGGCAGGGCTCGCGGGAGGAGTGTGGTGGCAGGAACGCTGTAACCGCGAGCCTCCAAGCGCTCCATTTTTTCTAAGAGGGGCCGTAAAGCAAAGTCGGCGCTGTTTGAATTCCTCGCTGCCGGTGCTATCTTCCGAGTCCGAGCCGTCGCTGGCGATGTCAGAGGAAGGTTCCCCGCTGTGTGCAAACGGCAGTGGTGACGGCTGGTAAACGCGGTGTGGTCGCCGCAAGATGTATCGGGGGCAGCCCCGGTCGATCGGTCGATAGATCTCAGACACATCTTTCAGCTGCAACTCAGATACACCTGGCGCTGCATCTCGTCCTGACAAAGTTGCTCTAACTGCAGCAGCCATTTGCTGTTTCAGTTCGTAGGTTTTAACACAGTTCATGCATTCTCGCCACGACTTTTGCAGCTTTACAGCAGTTTTATGACCATCTATAACCAAGTCCCACAACTTGTCCCTGTATTCTCTCCAACAAGCTTCATCAAAATAACTATCTCCGCTAGGGAAATGCCCTAAAGCGGATCTATGGGCCAAAAGTCCAGGCATTACTTTAGACGATATCTCCGCCTTACACTTTTCGATGACACTGTATTTCGTCTGATGACTGCTTATAGGGTCGGCCTTGCCCTTTCGAGTCTGTGCGCAAAGGTACTAAGGCTGCCATAACCTGCTGACTATGCTCAAGCTGTTTTGTCATTGTCATTGACAACACCTCAGCCTGTTTTTGTAATCCCTTATCAATCACCTCCATCAGCATGGCCATCGGATTGCTTGGCAAGTCCTGAGCCCTCTGCAACAATTCGGCTACCGTCCATCTAGGATCTGCTGATGTAATAAGCTGCTGCGTCTGCTGGTTCCCATTCTGCATTAAACACTGCCTTAATATTGCCTCTCGGATACCTTCTCCTACGCTTGCTGCTCTAAGTGCGGCAAGCAACTTATCCACAAATTCGCCAAGAGGTTCCTGTCTACCTTGCTTAATTCCCATATAGTGAGGATTTGCATTTCCATCCTTCTGCTTTTCAAAAGCCATCCTTACTATCTGGGCTGATGCTTGCAAAACAGGCGGCTGTAAAAGTGCCTGTAACTCTGGTCTCTCGTACTGTCCCGTTCCACACAACTGATCTACTGTTACATCAAATAGTGGGTCGTTTTGCTGTCTTTGTACTCCAGCTGATTGTCTAGCTAGGTGTTCCCACTCATTCAAAAATGTCATAAATTGAGATGCTGTTAGGATCAGCTTCGTAACATTATAAGAATCTCTAGGTAACATATTATAGTTCATGTAAATAAAATCAATCATCTGTCTAGCTGGTTCAAATTGAACCCCAAACTGACTCGCAGTCTGTTTTAATTAAGATAACAATTTCCATGGCAATTGAGTTACATCAGCCTGAAAAACATTTTGCTCCCCAGGGACCTGTGTATACATTACTGGAAGAACTTGATTAGAAGCAGCCAGCCGGCTAAACCCTTCCTGATCTCCTTCGGCGTTTAAGTGCTCTGCAACCTTTCGCCAATACTCTGTGTGCTTTCTTGCATGATCTTTAACACTACCTCCAGGATCTATCGCCCTGTTTGTCTCCTCTCCCTCACCTACTTTCTTCTCCTGTACAATTTGCTCAGCTAAAAGATACGGGGAAGGCTCCTCAGCAGAGTCCTGTGTTACAGATTGTAATTCGACTCTGCCACCTAACCCTTTTACACACACAGCCTTCTCCTTTCTTAAATAATCCTGAACCTCTTCTGACAAAGGCAACCCAGCATGTGTAACACTTGCTCTATTTGGGTCCGTATAATCTAATCGTACCCTGGCTTGATAAGCTGCCATTTGCTCAGCACGATGCTGATCCAATGCTGTCATAACCATCTTCCACCATTTTCCACACTCCTTTGCTCGTTTTTCATCATCTAAGCCATGCAGCCACAAGTCTTGTCCAGACTTTTTCCACTGCAATCTTTCAAACACCTCATTTGGGTCCTTAAAATATCCTAACTCTCCTGCATAGCTTAACAGCGGCACCAACTCCTTTGTAAAATTTAACTTACACTGTCGCTTTTCTAAAAAGCATATAAATAAATCATACGCTGCCTGCCTATCCATATCAGTATTTAAACTTTAATACCTGTGCGCACAGTCCTCGTTTAAGCAGTTTCCGGCTCTACAGCGTCTTCGGCTTCAAGGCTGTCTTCCCTTTTCTTGCAGCCTCCGGTACTGCTATCCCGGGCCGGCCGTCTTCTTGCCTCCCGGCTTACTGCGAATCTCCCAAGTCCCGAAGAACTTCTTAGACCCTAACCTTTGTCTTCATTAGGGTCCTGTGTTCGAGCGCCACTTACTGCAAGAAGGGGGCCGCTTTAACAACCAATGTGATCAGCGGAATCCAACTTTATTGAGCATCAGACACATCTTATGTACAGTTTGCTATAATTATGCCCACTTGGCAACATACTATTGGTTGCTCTCTAAATGGTTGCATCATTGTTTTCACAACTCTGTGGAATTCTTCCATCCGGCCTAATTGCTCTCTTTCCCAGATCTCGCCTCCTCCTTATCTTGCTTGCCTCCCATCTCAGGGGCAGCTGGACTTCAGCATACCAAGCAATCAGCACTTCCTCACATCTCCCACTCCGCCACTATATCATCAACAGAGAATTCTTCAAGGCCTGAATTGCACAGGTGTTCCTGGGACCCATGTCCCCTCTTGTCCGACAACAAGTGATTGTAGATCACAATCAAATATTACATCCAACACCCCTTCCCATGGCAGAGGCTCCTTTCATGTTTGCTTTGTTTCTGCAGCTGATTTCATCTCCTGACACCTGCTTTAGTCTGTGGCTTTCAGGAGGCTAAAGGACAGGTGCTGGCCTAGATGTTTCCAACACCTTGCAGATGGATTTGGGCTCTGGCCTCTCTCTCTTTCAGTGATGTATTGATCTGCAGCATAAGGCAGGTTTCCTGCCCTCCCTGTTATCTGCAAAGTGAAATGTCACATCTTGTCTCAGATCTGGGGCTCTCGCCAAGCTCCACAACAAGAACAGTTCATCTTCCTTGGTGTGCTTGGATCAGCTTGTTCATGTTACACAGCCAAGAGGTTTTCAATGGCAGTGCTGCTTTTTTGTTCACAGATTCATAGAATGGTTTGGATTGGAAGGGACCTTGAAGATTATCTAGTTCCATCCCCCCTGCCATGGGCATGGACACCTTCCACTAGAGCAGGTTGCTCAAGACCCTGTTCAACCTGGCCTTGAATGCTGCCAGGGAGGGGGTAGGTGATGTTCCTAAACATCACCTCTTCCCAGTGCACTTCATTCTTTTTTCATCATTCTAGGTCAAAAATACTTTGGTTTGCATTCAATGTTGCAGAATTGTAAGCCAGCTTGCATCAAATTCAGTGCATTTGCTTAAGAGCTTGATGATTTACCAAGCTGTGTGCTGACTGTGACTCGATGATCCGTGGGGAGCAGTCTGTCTGATTTAGTGTGTGTCTGCTCATCAAAGATGGATGATTGCCACTATGTGTCATGAAACTTCATCTGACAAAACCAACTCCCTAGCAAAATAATGCTGTCTCCAAAGGGCAATAATTCTTTGCTTTCCTGTCCCATATGTTTCAGGAGCTCAGAGCAGCTCAGATATTCTGGGGAAGATTTCTTTATACTTCTTCTGTTAACAATGAACAAAGGACCATCAAAGCTTTTGCCAGCTCGCTCTTGGTTGTCAAAAGTCTTTTGTGAGAGCCTAGGAAAATGGTCTCTAACTGCATAAAATCTGTAGGATTTAGACTCCTATCTATGATCAATAATGGGAATTAAGGGGCTAAATACCTTTGGGGTCTTGGATTTTTTGAATGAAATCTTAGGTCTGGGGGATGAATTTTTCCTTTCCCTTTTTTGTTTTAAAGTCACCCTTGAGTGAGGAAAGGGAATGAACTAAATGCTGGTTTCATGGGGTGAAGTTATCTTCCTGCAAAGTAAACCCAGTGCAAAAAGGAAATGGCAGTCTTAGAAGAGACCATGGGTATCAGCTGGGGATGCCTGCCTCTGCTGAGGTGATCTCTGTTGAAAAGTTGGTGCTGCTTTGCTCATTGATGAAGGGTCTCAGGGGATCTGAGCACCTGTGCTTCCTGGAAGACCAAAGCAGTGTAAGATGTGCCTAGATGACAGGCTGCTGCTGTGGGAGTGGAAGATGAGTTGTTCATCCTTAACAGGTGGGTTTCCTGATGTGCTTTGTGGTGTGCTTCCTGGTGCTCTTCCTGGTGTGCTTTGTGATGGGCTTCCAGATCTGCCCAGGAGAAGGCAGGTGCAAATCCTTTCCTCCCTGCAGTGTTTGTGCATCTTTAGACAAAAACAACCCATGACTAGCTAGTAGAGGGAAAAAATCATAGGGAGCAGATGAGAGTGAAGGGCTTCAAAATCTTAACCATGGAGCAACAGTTGGGCTCCTTTCTCCTTTCTCTCTCTTTTGTCATAGCATCATGTTTCTCAGACTTGTCGTTACCACAGCCATAAGGTGCAGGATGCCACTTTGTACCTCTAGGTTGCACCAGTAGCCGAAGTGTAAGGCATTAAGCTGGACAGAAGGCACTATGAGGCTGAATTCCTCCTTACAGAGGATGGATGGATCCCTGTTCTTGGGCAATAATCAAGCCAAGGGGATTTTG
This sequence comes from Melanerpes formicivorus, assembly GCF_026170545.1. NCBI lineage: Eukaryota > Metazoa > Chordata > Aves > Piciformes > Picidae > Melanerpes > Melanerpes formicivorus. Next base: position 1,412 of record NW_027142743.1, on the reverse strand, counting down.
TAGAGTTTGGATGCAGAATATTCTCAGAGCAGAAGATAAAGACCCTTCCTGCCAGGGTGTTCCTAGTTAAAGAAACAAGACAAATAAACCTTACCAAAACATTTATTCCAACCAGTTCAAACTAATGACAAGCAAAGTAAATTCCTAAATGTATCCTAAGAGGAGGAGGGGGAGGGGAACCTAAAGTGGGAAGGGTTTTTTTTCTTAACCTATCTACCTAATACCTATGGTGGAAATCCTCTTAATAACTCTATACTAACTTCCTAACTATATCCCATGGGGGGGTGAGGGTGGGGAACCTAAAGTGGGAAGGGATTTTTTCTTAACCTATCTACCTAATACCTATGGTGGGAATCCTCTTAATAACTCTATACCAATATCCTAACTATATCCTATGGGGGAGCAGGGGAACCTAAAGTGGGAAGGGTTTTTCATAACATTTCCAGGTCTCTGAGTTTGTGTAAACTTTGAATCTTCTTTCTTCTTTCTGTCCTGGCTTTGTTCTTGATGTAATTTTCTTCCACTTCATGTAAGTAGCCTTCAAGGACTCCAATCTGCAGTTAGAAAGAAGTGGTGTCAGAAGCTCGTCCCTTCTCTCTAGTGAAGCTTCAAACATTTTGGCAATGAATTTCTTTCCAAACTAACTGTGACTAAAAATAAGCTGTCCTGGATGGACAATTGCATTTCTATCTGGTTGCTCTTGTTTCCTTCACTCTCAGTCTGCCTGAATCAGGGCCACTAATACTATTTTCCTTTTGCACCTGCACTTTTCTGACTTCATTACACGTTAGATGTTACACATGAGACTTCCACCCCTGTTCCAGAAAATTCCTGTTCCTTTCCCATCCTTTGCTTTCCTTTTTCACAACGGCTCCAGGCATTCATGAAGCACGTATCTGCATCACAGCCCCAGAAAGAGAACAAATTAGGAACCAGTGTCCTTCTAGTAATTCAGGAATAGCCAAGATCGATACAAGAGAGCACACCAAAACACAGCAACTTTTGAAGCCTGCATGCTCTGAGAACAAGAGCAGTTCCCAGTGGCTGTGGCATGGGCTTGGATGACTTTACAAGACATTGCAAAGTCATTTACATCAAGTAACTGTTGTAGCAGCCAGCACAATACTACTCAGCAACACATCCACTTTCCATCGACATCCTATGAATCTCCCTCCTTGCTCCTCTGGCTGACCCAAAGCCTAGCAAGTCTCTGGCCCTTTTCCATGGCTTGGTTTTCAATGAAGAGATAATGTCAGTGGAAGAGCACAGTTCATCAGAGAGTGTTCCCCTGTCACTGCAGAAGGCAGAGATGTAGTAAGCAGAGGTGAACTGCTGGAAATCTATGTGCCTGGCTAAAAGATTATAGAATAGGTCAGGCTAATTTTACTTCATTTCATATTCACATCTATTAC